>NC_089504.1:50512150-50712150 GCF_036850995.1 Saccopteryx leptura
CAAGAACTGCAAATGTTAATTGATAGGGAAATATTTAAGTAAATTATACGATAGCCATATAATGGGACACTGCAGTCAGGAAAAAAAAAGGTAGACGTGTACAGATACAAGAGAATTTCTAAGACATATTAAGTGAAATTACTGAGAATGAATGAGGAGCACAGAAACACATATATACTTATATATGCACAGAAAATTTCTGGAAGGGTTGGTGGTAACACACTGATCTGTTCATTATCTCTGGGCTTGGAAAGAGTAACAGTGGGGGTGGGCATGAAGCTTTATTTTTAACTTTACACCCTTTTGATCAAACTTAGAAACCCACAGAAAGTAGGAACTTGAAAGACAATGGTGTCAGAGTTTACTAATATCTGTAATTCCTGTCAGGTATGTCCCAAAACTTTGGAAAGAGAACAAAAGCTAGAAACTACTATGTAGAAAACACTGCTAACTCCCAAATTGAACAAATGCTATAAAGTAGGAGAGTTTTGTAACAAAAATATTTCTGAAAAAAATTAAAATATGAATAAACAAATATTAGGAACAAATCTCAAACATGGAAGGCTTTAAATTCCAAACAATATCCAGTTGTTCCTTGGTATCCACAGGGTATTGGTTCTGGAATTCCCTTCCACCATCAATGCCAACACCTACCAATGAGCAAGTCACTTCATTGGCCTTCCATATCTGTGGGTTCCATATCCTTGTACTCAATTCATTACGTGGTTGCTGGAACCAGCGAATCTGAAGGGTTCACTTTAAAGTGCTAATATTACTGGGAAATATATTTAAGAAAATTGAATAAAGAATAAGAATAGTGTGGCTAAAAACAAAAACAAAATTTGATTAACTCCTTTTCTTAAAGATCATGGGGGATAAAAGGAAAATGAAATTCATCTAGATGAAAGATGAAGCAAGAATGCTATAAACAAAATCTACTGGACAACAAATAAATGGTTTTACAGATTGGTTAGTTTGAATATTCAGAAGATGGTGCAAAAAGAGAAAAGGTTTAGGAACAGATTATAGCAAAACACTAAACCTTTAAAAACAAAAATATTCAGGCAGGTAATTAGAAATTAAAATAGCAAATGCTGCCATTTCTTATTTAGACAAATTGTTAAAAACAATCCTATCTTTAGAGAAGGTGTAATCAATAAGCTATGTGATTAAAGGTTATGGATGAAAAAGGGCTTACAGTTAACTGCAAATACAAAAGACTTTTAGGGCCACAGCCAGGAAAAACAGGCATTCAACCAACCTTCATGAGCAGCTATAGAAATTCATCACATCAAAGCTCAATTTCATATATATAATAGAATAAATACAGGCAAGAGCGAAAAAGTGATCTTTAACTTATTCTGTGAGGCAAGTTGGTTAAAAACAAAAAAATCTCACTGTCATCAAATCTGAAGAGGAATTAGCCCTTAATTAATCCCCCATACCTTTGACTCTTTCCTTACTAATGAGCTAGAACATTTGTCAGCCAAACTATGAACTATGCTGACAGCATAGATAGGGCAGGAAAACAGAGCATAACCCTGTGACATAAAATCAATTAAAATAAACTATTCCTTAAGAAATGTGGGCTGTTATCAACTGGTTCAGCTAAAACAGTCTGGAGAAAAGACAGAAATATGTCATGACATAATTATGTGCATTGACAACGAGACCATTAATTAACCTACCTAATACACTCTAGAAAAAGGGCCAGACTATTGCATTAGAAATAATCATGTCAGTGAGTAGCTACAAGTCTCTCTAATGCATTTCTAGCAGGACCTCTACGAGTAACGTTTATGACCCATGATAAAATATATACTTGAAAACATCTTATAAAATTCTATATAATTCAGAGCATTCTAAATAACTCTTTTATTGTTTCTATTGCTCACCAACTAGTGTGTGAAAATTGTCCTGGTATTTTAACTCAAGTATTCTATTAATCTTGAAAGGGAAAAGAAGGGTAAGATTTAATGATGCTTTTATCTTGAAGAGGAGACAAATACAGAATCTAAAATTTTATACTGATGACCAAGAATTAGCATAAACTGGTATTCATCTGGAATAGTGAAAATATAACAAGTTCTTATCAGACACTGATAACCATATACATTACTTCACTTGTTTGAACCTCAGTAATAGCATCAAGGTATACTTATCTTGGTGTTATGCATCTCACCATCAAGGGATTATAATTATCTCTATTTTACAGTCTGAAAACTGAAGTCAGACAAGCATAATAAAAGATTATAAAGTTAATAAAAGGAAAGGTTGGAAGTGAACTCAAGTTGACTTGGTTCCCAAATCCAGCCCTGAGACACAGGATATTGCTGCATATCAGATAATTTTGTCAAGATGAGCAGAGAAGAATTATATATTCCAGTAGATGCAGTGAGATTCCATTTTTGCAATTAATTGGAGTACAGGTTCAAATATCCCATAAGCTGTATCATATTTCTTGCAATGCTTCAATTTCATGAAGTACCTAGGGAAATATCTATTTCTTTGGAAGATTAGGCGTATCTTCTTATGTGTATTGATTCCTACCATTCCTCAGAGCCTCACACATGTAGCAGTTAATCAACACGTGGGAATGAGATGAGGAAGATCCAACATTACAACGCTGGCCTCTAACAGCATGTGTGTTATTCTCCATTGCCAGAATAATAAAGCTCATTACGATTATAATCTCATGAGATGAGCAGGAATCCTCACTACTCTCTTCAGTGCTGTAACCTTAAGATCTAAATGTCTAATACATAACTAATAGGAGTTTAACAAATATTTGTATAAAAAATAAATACATGGCATTAAATTTATTCTTTTTATTCATATAAGTGATGCTACCAATAAATTCAGCAAAAATTCAATGATATATGTATAATTATATACTTTCTCTTTTAGCAATTTTAAAATTCAAAGTAGACTGGCAAGTTATTCCAGAAAGGTTAACTTTACATAAAATATCCAGTCACCCATAGTTGTATTAGCTTCACAAGATCTCTAACTAAAATCTAACTAGACTTGAAGTACCTCAAATACCTAAATGTACATTTCTCCATATCAGTTTTTATGGGGTCTTTAAGGGCATTACAGTTCATCAGTCATCAATAGTAACTAGAAAATTAATTTCATTTGAATTTATAACTAAAGACTCATATAACTGACAAAGTATACATGGTGCTTCTTTTCATAGATAATATTGAATTTTGTTTTTAGACGAATGAAAAATGTCTGCAATCAAATTTTGCATAAAAATAAATTTTCAGTTAGCCAAAAACATTTTTTTATTTTTAAATTGCTTTGGTTTCAATTGGAAAGTTCTTTTATTTTAAAGATTTTATTTATTCATTTTAGAGACAGGAGGGAGAGGGATAAAGAGAGAGAGAGAGAGAGAGAGAGAGAGAGAGAGAGAGAGAGAGAGAGAGAGAGAAGGAAGGCGGGGGAGAAGCAGGAAGCATCAATGCCCATGTGCCTTGACCAGGCAAGCCTGGGGTTTTGAACCATCGACCTCAGAAATCCAGGTTGATGCTTTATCCACTGTGTCATTATAGGTAAGGCAGAATAACCTTTTTTATAGAACATCTGGCCAATAAAAATAAACTTTTCATATCTACACTAAAATCTTCTAACAACACTATGGTAATATTGTTAGAAAAAAATCTGAGTTAGCTTTATTAAACTCAACTTATGCTGAGAATCTCTGATCTGTTCATGGGAAGTCATAAGGCAGAGCTCTAACACTTCAGTAGAGTTGTAGATTGAGTTCCAGGTTACAATTTAGCTCCTTTAGCTAAATAGAGGCAAATACCTACGCAGAGTTTTAGTTCTATTTGCACATCTTCAGTATGAAGAAAGACTCAAGTTGAATCTACTTGAGCTTAATACTTCAGGATTTCTTTTCAAGTTAAATAAATGTACTAAATTTTCTATTGTAATAGTATTTATCCTTCCTTAATACATTTAAGAAATGCAATAATCACAAACTTTTGAAAAAGAATTAGGAATCAAATCAGTTTCATTAAAGTTACTTGATTATAAAGAGAATTAATAATTTCATTTTACACTTGAGACAGAGAAAACTAGAACCTCCTCTAAGTGGAACTATTGCCTCTAGAAAAAGATAATTTCAAAGTCTTATTTAAAAGTATTTAATGTAATACTGGAAGGTTCTCCGTGGGAAGCAGTACTCTATTGATCCAAAATAAAATTAGTGGGACTTACTTCTAAATATTCAAAAGTATGGGTTCTCAGAAATGATGTGCCAAGGACTCTCCACGAAATTTCTGCTGAACTAATAAATGAGGTACGAGAACTGTAACCAAGCTGGATGGGTAATCTCCACTTCCTAGAGATCTGTTTTATCACAGATGCTAAGAACTCCAATGTGCCTGGATAACAGAATTTGGCTCTCTTCAGTTTTCTCATCCCACTCAGAAGTATGCTTCTGGAGAGGACGAGTTCCAAAATGAAGAGTGAAAACCAATAAGCCCTTTGTATCCTAGTTCTTGTGCACTTACTCAAAATTTCAGATGGAGCCAGGAAGAGAGTTCGGCACTATTCTGGTGATCTGACTGCCTATGATTAAGCCCTTTCTTCCAGATCAGTTGTAATTCTCCTCCAGAAGTAAAAGGAAAGACCACGTTGACTGAAGGTAGTTATCATCCAACTGCTAGTAAGGCAGTGTTTGAAGCTAATTAAAAACATCTGTAATTTCTGAAAGAAAAGAAATATACAACAAACAAAAAACAGCTTCCCTTCTACAACTTACGTTGTGGCAACTATGATATTTTTGTTAAGAGAAGTAAAAGGTTCAAAGACAACATAGATAAAATTTAAAAATATTTGAAATGGTTAAGAATAAACTACCCCCATGGGACAACCCAGCTGTCAGTACTCACACACAATGAAGGACGAACACAAGAGTGGTATATGTACATGTGTAAACACACACACACACACACACACACACACACAAACACACTTAAGGGGTGGAAATTTTTTTAAAAGGTAGAGTCAAAAGGCAGAAATATGTTCAATCGAAAAGAAAAAAGCTTCTATATCACCTATAAAAATAAAGAAAAGGTTTTGCTGGCTATTTATTAATTCCAGAAATAATACCAGGCTTTCCATATTGGAGATGATTTTATATATGGGTCACTTTAAAAATCTTTACAAGATAATGACTGTATTGATAAAAATTACAAAAATGTATAACATTTATTTTGGATCACAATCACATACATAACATTTTAAAAGGAAAATACGCCATCAGTGGTGGGAAGACAGGGTAACTTTTTTCTTTTCTGAGCATAAATTTCTTTAACATTGTAGAAAGTAATCTTTATTTTTTGATAATTTTTGTGTCTCCTGTAAAATACTAAAATTGAAGATAGACACTAAATATTAGCTGATTCATAAGAGAAATTCAGTTTTATCCATGACGTATGGGTCTTTAAATTTTTAATAAAAACCTCAAGTTTTACTGAATACATTAAAAATTTTTATAGACATGTAGTTAACAGGTTTTTGATAAATGCTAATTTATGCTAGAAAAACAGCATGCCTAATTAAGAATATACTTAGCTAAATCTCTAATTCTGGCTGTGTTTTTAAACACAAATGATTATAACATTTTGAATGCTCCAATATTTAAGCATCTCTAAGATCCAGAGGAATGACATATTGCAATTTAATAGATATTTGTTACCATTTCACTGTTTAGAATATGTATATGCAATAAAGAAGGTTACATTAAAAACCAATTTTATAAAATTATCAAACATTTATTTTAAAACTGATATTTGGAGGTATACTATTGCTATATAAAAATATATAGATGAATATAAAATAATTGCTAAATAAATTTATCACACTGATTAGTAAATTATGAACATGAAAATGGTCTACCACATTAATACAAACCAAATAAAAACCCCTAAATATGATAATCATAAATTATTTGAATTACCTCCCTAACAGACCTATTTGAAATCATGTATTTGACTTTTCTTTAAGATTTTCTGTAATGTTTTGTATAGTACTGCTTGTATTCACTGTACTTCATGAACTCAAACATTCATCCACTAAAATGAAAGATTAATGATCTAAATAGTTTTAATTTATCTCCATGTATCTCAAAGGTGCAGGGATAGAATAATAAATAAAATTGACATTCTTTTATATATATGCAACCTTGTGTTCATTGCAGCACTACTTATAATAGCCAAAATACAGAAGTAAACCAAGTGCCTGATAGATGAGTGGATAAAAACATTGTGGTACATATATACAATGAAATATTACTCAGCTATAAAAAAGAATGAAATCTTACCATTTGTGACAGTATGGATGAACCTATGGGGTATTGTGCTAAGTGAAATAAGTCAGAGAAAGACAAATATCAAATTATTTTACTTATATGTGGAATCTGAAGAACAAAATAAATGAACAAACAAAATGGAAACAGACTCATAAAGAGAACAGAATGATGGTTGTCAGAAGGGGTTGGAGGACTGGGTGAGAAAGGTGAAAGGACTAAGTACAAATTGGCAGTTACAGAACTGTCACAGGCATGTAAAGTACAGCATAGAGAATACAGTCAATAATATAAATTATATAATAATAACAGTGTCTGGTGCCAAGTGGGTTCTGAAAATATCAAGAACACTTTGTAAAGCATTCAATACTGTACACCTAAACCTAATACAAAATAATATTGAATGTCAACTATAATTGAAAAATAAAATAAATTGACATTTTTTAAAAATTGCCATCAAAAGTATTACTCGATCTAAATGAAAAATCTGTGTATCTTTAGACCTCATAGGACTTTAATATTTTTGGACTATTATAATAAATTATAAATTTGCAAGCAAATATATAAAATGAAACACAGAGGCTTAAAGGGTCAGCAGAAAAAGGTACTCAAGTATCATTTGGGATGGTTGTTTCTAATCTCCTTCTATTAATATAGAAAAGTATAATGCAAAATTTCACCACAGACTAGTATAGTAGCTACCATAGCAGTCATCTTTCTTTAGTGTATACAATCTTCAGATGTACATTCAAGAGCATATGTATTATGTTGAACATTGATGTCCTAGTGACAGATAACAGCTTCATTTGTAAATTTGAATAACATGACTTTAAAATCAACACTCAACATTGCATTGATAAGAGGTGTTCTGAACTATTTGTAAAGTTCTGATTATTTATACAGCCACTAATAAACAAAAGATCTGTTCATCTCATTACAATCCAAAGTTGAACTCTTTCTTTACATTTGGTGAGGAATAAAGAGAGATTTTTGTCCAGGCCCTAATTCTCCACCAAGAAAACACTGGTGTAAAACAAAAAACTCAATTTCTATGTATTTGATACGAAGTAAAAGATACTTTGTTCAGGTCCTAAATCTCCATCAAGAACACATTGGTGTAAAACACTACTGTTATCCTCAGTCTTATTTCTCCAAAAAAAGGAGCATAATATTTTTTAAGAAACTGAAAAAATAATACTGATGGTAAAGAGGTATTACAAGTATTATTTTCTGTGGCAGGAAAACAGAAAGAACATGGGCAATTATACTATCAGAGAACATATTTCACTTCTAAGTGCTAAAAATTTAAGAATGATGAATCCTTAAGACTACAAGAACAAAGTTTACTAGTTACTAGAATATTGCTTTAAATCTTTTTGTTGTTCAAGACATTTTAAATAAATGTAATCCTACTTTCAATTTTCTTTTCAATAAAATGCAAGTCACTGCTGAAATATCCAGAACTTTCTCCAGATATACTGTATTCTTAAGGACCTTTATGAAACCTGTATCATAAAATTATGTGTCACAGACCAACCACAGGAAACTCATTTAACAAGTAGTTTAAGATTTTCCCTTTTAGAAAGGACTTGTATCTAACAAAGTTGAAATGTAAGAAGCCAGTGAAAGCATTCCTCAGGCATAGACAACACATAACAGTAGGCTTCTAGTAGAAGCAGCAGGCTTTGATTTTGGCCAAAGGTGACAGAGCAGTGGGTGCAAGGCAAATACAAGTTGTCTGATACCAGAGGTGACTATTTTAATGGACACTGTTTTCATTTATTCACTTATTCCTTAAAGAATATTACCTTGATGAAAACAATAAATTCTTTGTCATTCACATATTTTAGTCCTAGTAAACACGACCTTTTCTACTTTATTTGAATGAAAGCTAGGCAGGTAGTAATTTTAAAAGAGCTGATAATTTTTTAGCTTCCTTTTCTGTTAGCTCAAAACTAAAAAATTTAAATAGTCATTTATTAACACTGATTTACAGAAATAAAATCCCAATAAACTTAAGAATTAGATGAAATTCAGATATCATAGGCTGAATCAAATCAAAAGGTGAAGTAATTATTTACAGTAATCCAATATAAGTCATTAAGAACAAAGTGCTTAACATAAATCAAGGTAAGTGTTCCTTTGTGAATACAAAAGCATTGTAATAAGGAATTAAACATCATACTATTGATACTAATACTCATTCACTTTTAGAGGTTTTTGGTTTTCCTTTTGGTAGTAAATCTGATATACTAGGCAACAGGACAAGACAGTTTCAGTAAATTGAAATTACAAAAACAAAACAAAACAAAATCCTTCAGTACACAAAACATAAAGCATTTGCTCATAGACATAGATAACATTTTCCCAACATTACCAAGAAAAATTTTACTATAAAAATTCTTCTATGTCCTGAATTAATTTGTATCATTTTTATAACAGGGATACAGCACATGGATATATATGTAAATATCATGACTGTTAAACCAACTTTGTTCATTGTTTCACTATATATATTATATATATAATGAAATAAAAAGTAAACCAAAGAACACTTTTTTCATTCTCAGATTATAAAGCATTGCTACTATGACAAATCATAAATGTTCCTTATAATAGTAGTTCAAGCTGATCTTAGAATACAACAACAAATTCATATTGCTTCAAGTTATGTATGTTTATTATTATTAAAAGAATTTTGACAAAATACATTTAAAATGCAAAATATTGAGTAGCTATTAGTATTTTTTCTTACTTCCTTCCTTTTTTTTATTTTAACACAGTGACATTACCTTTAGCCCCAAACATATACAAAGAACATTAAAAATGACATTTTGCTAACAGGCAATTTAAGATTAAATAAAGCTAGTTAACATTAACAAAAAATTAACTGTAAATCTTAAAGATAAACTATTATAAAACTACAAAATATATACAGACAAATTATATAATATACAGTAGGTCCTACTTTGGATGTAAAATACATATTTCTGTGCTTAAATAATGCAATTATTTTGCGTTTTGATATTGTGTAGAAAAATATTTTTAAAAGAAAAAGCATAACTCACTAAAAATGAGCAAATGGGTGCTATGGTAGCAGTCATACAAAACATGTTAATGAAACATATGAATTTTAACATCTGTGATCTGACTAATCATCATCATCATCATCATCATCATCTCTACTGCTACTGTGAGTCATAATCCATTCCCTGTAGACCTGAATTTTCTGTAAGCATGGTAAAGGAAAAAAGAAGCACAATGGTTAGTTAAGTATGAGAAATTCCTTGGAAAACTTGCAAACTTATGAAATATTCAAGGAGTCAGAATAATTTTGAAGCAGACTTCAGCTCTGAGTTTGACAGTAATTATGGATATAATATTCCATAATTTAATAGACTAAGACTAAACTCTACTGTTTGCTACAGTTAATGTACAAAAGAGTTTGGTAATTCCAATAAGGTATTCTGGAGGTATATTAGAATTATTCTATTTCTTTAGTAGGCAACTTCAACTTACTACCAGGAAGCATTATAATACTGTGCTACTTTCTAGGTAGAAACGAACAACAAAACTGTATTTTATTTTTAATTATTATATAGGTATATATAATAATAATTTAGTGAACACAGAGCACTATTTTTAGAAAATTAGAAAATAGAAGGAGAAACATTTGAAAGTATTAAACATTTTCTAAGAGTACCATTGTTAAATCTAAGCTGATGACATTTTAAATACTGTTTCTATGTCATCTAATTCTTTACTACAGTACTTGTACATTTTAAAGCAGTTGCTAATAATACATAGTTTTGATTCAAAGAAGTCCTGTTACCACCAGAGCAATAACCCAGCTCTTATATCTGTAAGAGAATAATGCTATCCACAAACATCTGGTAAATTTCTATAGGTATTCCGGTTAATACTGTATTTAATACTTCTGTTGAAAAACAAGTAATGGCTCAGAAGGATTCTTAAGTTTATAGTCATTTAAGTAGCTTTTTAAGCAATGAATACTAAGATTGCCTACTAAAAATATGCATATTTTAAAAATACAGTCGTCATGGACTATAAATTCCAAAGTTTAAAGCTTCAGAAAACAATGAAAATATAACAATGCAATCAAGTTATCAACTGAAAGAAACATTTGGTATCTCATAGCTTTCTTATGTATTATAATCTGTTTTCTAATGACAATGTGTTTCTAAACTCTCCTTACTGTTCATTCTTTCTTCCTATTGTTTATTAAAATAGTTTCTCAAGAAATATTTTTAGTTTTCTAAAAATGACTTGATAAATAGTCTAGTCAAATGTTAGTAACCTGTTAATTGTATTGTATTCTAAAAAGGGGAGGCAAGTACTGGATAGAAATACATGTTTCAAATGTATAAATCACAGGTTAGTTCTGCAACAGTTCTCCATCTTACAAAGAATGATAAACTCTTGTTGTAGATTGTACGAAATGCCCTTGACAGCAAAGCCTCTCCCTTAATTGCCAGTTCCATCTCAATATGGAATTATTTTGATGGTTTAAAACTTTTTAAATACTATGTAAAATCACTTTACTTACTATTGCACATTAATTCAATGATTGTGTTTTACTATATCAGATGAAAGCACGTTTTATGCAAAATTATATACTCTGTATGTAGTGAGCAAAATAATAAAGTTTTAAATCTTTAATCACTTTAAACATGACAATATTTAAAATTTTAAGGCTATAAAGAAAAAGTCTTATTCACACACTTTAATATCTTGAATATTTTCAAGTCTATACAACATAATGACTCCTTGTTTTAATTAAAATATAATTTAATTTAGTATTCTACATCTAAACCCACAAAAACTACTTTAAATTGGTACAGCCTACTATGGTGTATATTACCTACACCAGTGATTTTCAACCAGCATGTCATGTGGTGTGCTGGAAGAATTTTTAAAAACATATAATATCTGACTATTTAGTCAGGGACACTGACCTCATTTCCCTTAGATTGAAAAAAAATATGCCATGAGATAAAAAAAAGACTGAAAATCGCTGACCTATACCATAATCCAGATTTTTTAAGTCTAATTTACTAGTGAGAAAGTTATCTAAACAGATAAAATATTCTACCTTTAAAATATCTATTGTTCCAAAAACTTGTTTTCCTTACTAAAAGATGTTGGCTTTCTTGTGAACTACTTATCAAATTCCACAAGGTTTTAAATGGATTACACAAGCAGAAAACAGAAAGAGGGTTTTGGCCACTTGAACATCTTCAAAAGAAAAGCTTAAGGGAATCCAGGAATTCAAATAGCAATGGTCCTGCCTTCTTTTCCTTATCAATGCCTAATTGGACATGAGAATTATATCCGGTATAAAAGCTCCTACTGGTTTGATAAAGAGAGGAAGTGCTGTAAACAGAAATGGTATAATTGGCTGAAAAGTACCACCAACTATGAGAGTATATAGGCACAATGGCTTTCAACAAATCTAGCAAATCCAGCACCGAACTAAGAATATCCTATAAAAGAATCAAATTCACTAAAAGTTCTATACAAATGTTACCAATTCAAAAGCTTTTCTTTATAGCCATAACACTGAAACAGCTGTACGTAGGTTGTAAATTTTAAGACTAAAATCTACTGTTGGCTTTCACTTGCAAATTCATGCATTAAATGTTTTCATAGCAAACTTTTTGATGCCTGTAAAAAAGAAAAAAAATCTTATAGTAAATAAATGTACATAAAATCTTAGTAAATATAAGAAACTTACAAAGGGAATTAAGTAAAACATACAGAAATTCAAATAATCTAATAAAGGGTAGGGAAAAGTAGGTTTACAGTTGTTTGTATGGAAAATAAAATAATAACTAATAATACAAGAAGAAACTTTGTTTGCATACAACTGTAAACCTACTTTTGCCACACCCTGTATATATTTAAAGCATTATATAGCTACTTTTAATAAAGCTAACTGGATTAAATTAATTTTAACTTGTAAGATATTCCTTCACCCACCTGTAACATTTGATTTCCAGTGCCGTCTCTCAACCTGTAAGGTCTGATAACTCCATCTTCATTAAAGAACCGAGGGGGTCGCAGACTCTCCACTTCATCAGAAGTCTCTGTAGCCCTAGAGGAGAAAAATATAACTTGTTTTAAAATTTTTTTCCAAAGTTCTTAAGTAGTCTTTACAATGTAATTACTAAAAACAACTTTCTTTTGGATAAAATAAGACTAATACATCACTTCTCTTCCAAAATTTGTCTTTATGACAATTACAATGTTAAGTACTCAAGAAAAATGTAGAACTGTAAAGAGGTTTGTTTATAAGCATGTCTTAGTCTTTGTAGATCAGAGACTCCACAAATAATGAGTGTTGCTTTTTCTTTTCCAATTTAAGACCTTTAGATTCTTTCTCTTTTCCTATGATACTATCTAGTTCCTCCAGTACAATGCTCAATACAAAAAGATTTCAGGTGTCCTTTCTCATTCCTATCATAAAAGGGAAAGCTTCTAAGAGTTCACTAAGAGGTATAGATATTAGCAACATTTTTGTTTTGATTTTTAAAGACACCTCTCCTTAAGCCAAGGATGGTCATTTCTCCTCTTAGTTTGCTTATAGTCCTTATTTGGTTATGGTTTTTGAAAATTATGAATGGGTGATGAATTTTAAATAAGAATTTTCTCCTGATCACTGCTGTGACTACATATATGATTTATTTTCTTCAATATAAATGTAATAAATCACATCACCTGGTTTTCTAATGTTCAAATATCCTCACATCCATCACATTTCACTTAGCATAATACTCTCCAGGTTCATCCAAGCTGTTGCAAAAAAGTAAGATTTCTTTTTTACGGCTGAGAAGTATTCCACTATGTAAATGTCCCACAGCTTTTTTATATACTCATCTATTGATGGGCACTTGGGCTGCTATCATATCTTGGCTATTGAAAATAATGCTGCAATAAACGTAGGGGTGAATATAGTCTTTTGAATTAGTGTTCTTGGTTTCTTTGGCTATATTCCCAGAAGAGAAATTGCTGGGTCATTAGGTAGTTCCATTTTCAATTTTTTTGAAGAAAGCAATATGGAGTTACCTTGGACATCTTTTTTTTTTTTGGTCTTGTCTCTTTCCACTGTCATTCCCTAAACAATCTCAACTAATTTATGGTTCTAACCACCCTATTATAGGCTAATGAATCTCAAAATTTTTCAAGGCATTTTTACTTGAACTTACGACTCCTGTACTCAATGACTACTTGATGTTGCCCTTTGAATGTCTGGTAGTTAAACTTAATACACTCAAAATAAAACTTCTCATTTCCTCTTTCTTTAAAACAAGTAACAACCTCAACTTTCCAATGTTTCAGACAAAAGCCTTCAAATTATCCTTGATGGTTCTCTTCCATATGCCACATCCAATTGATCAATTAATCCTGTTACCTTCAAAACACTTGCAGAGCATGGCCCCTTGTTACAACTAGCTTATAGTGGTTTAATCACTATCATGTCTCATCTGGATTATTGCAAAAGCCTCTTTAGTATTCCCGTTTCTACACAGGTCTGCCTGTGGTTTTTCTCTATATAGCAGCCAGTTCATGTCATTCCACTTGTCCAAAACCTTCAAATTTTTTTTGTCTTACTTAAAAAAATGGCCAAAGTCCTTACCGCGGCCTAAAAGCCCTATATGATCTTATCTCCTGCTCATTCTCTGTAGCACTTTCCAACCTTCGCCTTTGCTCATTCTACTTCAGGTGTACTGGCTTAGCTCGTTCTTACACAGGCCAAAAGGCCAAGCATACTTCTGCAACAGGGCTTTTTTGTTGTTTTGTTTTTTAATTTATTGATTTTAGAAAGAGAGAGAGAGAGAAAGGGAGAGAGAAGAACACCAACCTGCTGTTCCACTTACTTATGCATTGATTGGTTCCTTCTTGTATGTGCCTGACTGAGGATCAAACTCACAACCTTGGTGTATCAGGACAACACTCTAACCAACTGAACTACCTGGCCAGGGCCTGCATCAGGTGTTTTTTTAACCTGATGTTCCTACTGCCTTCAATATTCTTTCTGCTCACTACCTTACTTCCTTCATGTCTCTCTCCTCAAATTTAATCTTACCGATGGATTTTCCCTGAACATATATACAGAATAGCCACCTTCCTTCCCACCACTTTGGAACTCCTTATATCTTTTAATCTGCTTTATTTTCTTTCATAGAATTTGTCACTATTTAGTAAAATCACATATATATCAGTTTACTTAGTTCCATCTATTACTCTCCCACTAGAATATAAGCAGTATGAGGATAGGACCTTTGTGAAGGTGTTCACTTCCGGTTCCCTGAGTGATTAAAAGTGTCTGAACACACAAGATGTTCTCTAAAATGAGTTGAATCTATAAATAATTATATGTGCATATTAGATCAAGTCTTTTTTTGCATTTCAATAAGTTTATTGAAATATATATCCCATAATGGTAGTTGGTTAGGTTACCTCTGTCAACTCAAAATTAACATGATGTAATCAATATATTTGAAAGATATCAGCCTTTTGGGAAAACTGAAAAGTTATGTACAGAACATTTTTACAAAAGTATAATATAAAGTGTGGTTCTCTGGCTTATTTTCCAGTGTATATTTTATCCATAACATGATGTCAAAATTGGGTACAGTCATCCTGGATGGACTCAGGCTGCCCACTGCACTGAATAACCATTTGTAACACTAACACTGTCGATGTCCTTATATTCACTGACTTCATAGAAAACTGAACACTACCTCAGCAATGTCATGATTATAAAGATGCATATTTTCTTAAGAGAAACTCTCTATTGTTGGCACAGTAGAAGAAGTTAATAAAAGTATATCCCTTTCATTTTAAACAAAATTCTAAATTAGAAGCAATGGCGCCCTGGCCGGTTGGCTCAGCGGTAGAGCGTCGGCCTAGTGTGTGGAGGACCCGGGTTCGATTCCCGGCCAGGGCACACAGGAGAAGCGCCCATTTGCTTCTCCACCCCTCCGCCGCGCTTTCCCTCTCTGTCTCTCTCTTCCCCTCCCGCAGCCAAGGCTCCATTGGAGCAAAGATGGCCCGGGCGCTGGGGATGGCTCTGTGGCCTCTGCCCCAGGCGCTAGAGTGGCTCTGGTCGCAACATGGCGACGCCCAGGATGGGCAGAGCATCGCCCCCTGGAGGGCAGAGCGTCGCCCCTGGTGGGTGTGCCGGGTGGATCCCGGTAGGGCGCATGCGGGAGTCTGTCTGACTGTCTCTCCCTGTTTCCAGCTTCAGAAAAATGAAAAAAAAAACAAAAAAAACAAAAAAAACAAACAAAAAAAAGAAGCAATGGCAGTTTTATAAAAACAGTCCTTAGTAAAAACTTCTGGAGTGTTAAATCAGCAAGTTTTCAGAGTGATGTTAATTAATTTTGAGTCAGTAATACATTACAACTAATTCTGTCGATGGGACTATATTGAAACAATAGATTTTGTATAAAATCCATTTTTCCTGGACACAAACATCAGCTTTTTCTAGAAAACATATTAAAGATAAATTAATATGCAAAGATTACTAGGTATTCAATCTTGATTTATATAAAATGTCCTCAAATTTATTTACTTTTAACTTTTATTTTGAATTTTATTGGAGTGAGCCTGGTTAACATAATTGTACAGGTTTCAGGTGCCCGACTCTATAACACATCTCTGTACACCGTATTGTGTGTTCATCCCCTCAAGTCAAGTCTTCATCCATCACCATTAATACCCACAAATTTAAATAAAATTGCCATGTAGAAATAAAGTCCGCATCTCGGGATGATCTTATTATGTGCATTATGGGTGCTAAGAAACCATTTTCACTGCCTAAAATAGAGACCCTTACTATGTTTTAAAGTGCTTTATCAAATGTTTGTTTTGATGTTAACCTCATAATTTAAAATTTAAATTTAAGTAGGTTACCGCTTTAAATACCACCTAAATATATTGACCCAATATAGAAAGTTGGATCAATGTTAGAAGTGAAGATTCACAGTTTACCTTCCTAGGTGTGTCATTAATATTTCACATTACTTTTTGGCTTTGTTTGTATGTCTCAGATGAATTCAAATTTAAGCATAATTCCACTCCAGCATAATGTCAGGCAGTTTTCCTAAATTTGAGAACATCAATGCTAATTGAGTTGTGATGTTTTGAAGATTCACAGCTTAAATCCACTAATACATTATGGAACCCATATTTCAGGATTATAGAGAATGGCTTCAGAAAAGAGTTTTTGTTGCTTTAATAATCCAATTAAGGAACTGTTTCAGGAATTTCTGTAAGGTGGGTTATTCTGTAGTATCTATGCTTCAATTGCCATGCAGTTTGTCCAGCAACAATCCGTTTCAACGGCTGAATATTTGGTTTGGAACACTTGTTTGATGAATATTCAGTTAAAACACTTGGATACGAGCTCTTGCCAGATGGTCAAATCTCTGCCATTTATCTTGGAATGTTTCTGAAGAATTCAACGCCTTCTGTTAACTCTACACAGTTCTGTGCTTGGATCTCCAGTGCAATGATAGACAATGCCAGCACAGAAAGCTTTGTTTTAGAAAATACGATCCTGCAGTGGCATGCCTTAAATTGAGCTTCTAATCTTTCAAAATTAAGGCTATTCCTCCTTTCAAATGGTAAGTTCTCTTGAATAAGTGAATGAGAGTTGCGGGAATTGAAAGGCAGTAGTAGTTTTGGCTTTCCAACACAATCTTTTCCATTCTCATCAGGTCTGAAACTGTGAACCTATACTGGCTTATTCAGATCAAGTCACTTGGCCAATGGGATGCTCCTTTTCTCGTCTATTGATTGTGCAGCTTGGCAGAAGCAGCTTGGTTCAACTCACCCAAGGTGCTTGGGCTGTATCTTCATTTTGGACCGGAATTTGTCCAGTAAATTCACAAATAGAGAAAACATCTCTGTGTCGAAGCCAAAGAACTGAATTAGCCTGAGAAGATCTTTTACTTCAAAGTCCCTGCGTCTTTCAGTCATCCTGAGGCCATTATCATGTGCTGATTCAATTAGTCTCAAGCCACAGACCTTTGGCTGACATTTCGGCTGCTGTTCCAACAAGGCATTCAGCTGGTGTAGCCGTTTCTGAAAGTCAGTTGTTGTGAGTACCTCTATCATCTGGATTGCAAATGTGTCTCCTTCGCTGGAATCACTCTCCGTGGGCCTGCTCTCACCTCAGCCCATACTATCAGATCCGAGAGCTCCATGAGGTAAGAGGACTTGGGGGCAACAGGGCAGAGACCCAGGGAGGGGGAGCTCTCCTGGGTGGGGGTCTCCGTAGTGCTGTCCAGCTGATACCACCCTCCCTCAGGGTCAGCTTGGAACTGAAGGCTAAATCAAGTCTGTTAACTGTTCAAACCATTTAACTTTGTTTTCCTCATATAGCAATCATTGAAGGAAATGTTAAATTCTTTCGTTATGGGAGATTTGGAAAGATTTTGTAATTTTGTCGATTTTTGCTTTATAAAGATTGAGTCTGGATATTTTCAAACAACAGCTCAGATAAGGGCCTAATATCCAAAATATACAAAGAACTCATAAAACTCAACAACAAACAAACAAACAATCCAATAAAAAAATGGGAAGAGGACATGAACAGACACTTCTCCCAGGAAGAAATACAAATGGCCAACAGATATATGAAAAGATGCTCATCTTCTTTAGTTATTAGAGAAATGCAAATCAAAACTGCAATGAGATACCACCTTACACCTGTTAGATTAGCTATTATTAACAAGACAGGTAATAGCAAATGTTGGAGAGGCTGTGGAGAAAAAGGAACCCTCATCCACTGTTGGTGGGAATGTAAAGTAGTATAACCATTATGGAAGAAAGTATGGTGGTTCCTCAAAAAACTGAAAATAGAACTACCTTATGACCCAGCAATCCCTCTACTGGGTATATACCCCCAAAACTCAGAAACATTGATACATAAAGACACATGCAGCCCCATGTTCATTGCAGCATTGTTCACAGTGGCCAGGACATGGAAACAACCAAAAAGCCCGTCAATAGATGACTGGATAAAGAAGATATGGCACATATACACTATGGAATACTACTCAGCCATAAGAAATGATGACATCGGATCATTTACAGCAAAATGGTGGGATCTTGATAACATTATACGAAGTGAAATAAGTAAATTAGAAAAAACCAGGAACTGCATTATTCCATATGTAGGTGGGACATAAAAGTGAGACTAAGAGACATTGATAAGAGTGTGGTGGTTAGGGGGGAAGGGGGGAGAGGGAGAGTGAGAGGGAAAGGGGGAGGGGGAGGGGCACCAAAGAAAACTAGATAGAAGGTGACAGAGGACAATCTGACTTTGGGTGATGGGTATGCAACATAATTGAACGACAAGATAACCTGGACATGTTATCTTTGAATATATGTATCTTGATTTATTGATGTCGCCCCATTAAAAAAATAAAATTATTTAAAAAATTTAAAAAAAAAAGATTGAGTCTGTTGTGAGTTGAGTGCAAGTGCAAGTTCAAAATTGTTATTATTTTCTTGGTTAATTGTCCTTTATATCATTAGCTAATTATCTTATTTATCCAAAACAATACTTTTTTGGCATTAAGGTCTATTTTATCAAATATTATATAGTAATCTCTTCAGAAATAATAATATTAAAATGATTCATGCCAATCATTTCCTTCTCAAATTGTCTTATTTTTAATAATTTGTTCTAAAGTTTTCATATAGTTCAATTAGATTTATCCACTAATTTATATTCTTACCTTTTATTCTTATAACCCACTTCTTCTTTCTTTCTTTTTTTTAAGTGAGAAGAGGGCAGATAGAGAGACAGACTTCCACATGCACCCTGATCAGGGCCCATCTAGCAACGCCCACCTGGGGCCAATGCTCAAAATCAACTGAGCTATCCTCAGTGCCCGGGGCTAATGCTCAAACCAGTTGAGACACTGGCTGTGAGAAGAGAAGAGGTAGAGGGAGAGGGAGAGAAGCAGATGGTTGCTTCTCTTGTGTGCCTAACCGAGGATCAAACCTGAGACAGCAACACGTTGGGCCAACGCTCTATCCACTGAGCAAACCGGCCAGGGCTCCTTTCTGCTTTCAATGTCTTTCTTCACAAGTACATCCTGTACTAGTGTTTAGTCTTATTTTTTTAATGCTTTATTTTGCTTAAAGGGAATGTAGCTAGGTATAGATGACAAGGTTTTAGATTAATGTAAGGCTATTCTAGCCATTCTGGATAGGCACCTGCATAGATCTCAATAGCACTGAATTCCATATGTTGCATTGACTTTTGATCTCTCATGACTATGACTCCACACATTATATTTGTGAAAGTAAAGTTACAGGTAGAAGACACTGAAACCTTTTTTTCTAATCTTTTAAATTAGAAAACTGGCAACACCTCCAATTATGGTAAAGCAGTATGAAATACTGACTTAACTATTTTAACTTAACTCTTTGAGTAGTATGAACGTTCATGTATGTCCTCGTGTCTCCACTCTATCCAGAGTAAAAAAAATTTTATTTTAAAAGTGTGTAAGGCAACATTAAAAAAAGGAAAATGTTTGTTCTTCTTGTTTTCATAAATTGGTTATCAAACAAACATGACTTTAAGTTAATAAAACTGTAACTGGAACTAATTTCATTTTTTTAAAAAAAAAAAACTCACTCCCGGGGGTCAGTGAGCATGAAAAAAACTTACTACTCAAAGGGTTAAGAGGAGCAACTCATATACTGACAATACTGATCTCTACAGAGCAGGAAGCAAAAGAAAATATAAAAGGAAACAGATTAGGAAGATATCCACCCACCTAATTTTCTAAATAAATTTAATCAATTGTAGTGTGTGTTGAATATTTCTTGAACAAAGATGACAATAATGGAAATACTGAATTTCAATCTTAAGCTAAATTTAATTTGGAGGAAGAGAGGACATGCTTTAAAATTTGTGCAATTGAAGAGAAATAGAAATGGATGTAATCATCTTCAAAAAAATGAGATCATAAAGGAAGGGTGAAAACCAATGAGTCTGAATCCAGAGTAGAAATTGTTATTTTTTGTTCCCCCAAAAAGGAAACAATATTATATTTGCTAATTTTATAGCTGACATGTATCATTACATTACTGCAATGTATTTTGATCAAGATAACGAAAAAGCTTGCTTGTCAAACCTTTCCTGCCAAGGCTGCTGGAAATGAATGAGTACTAAAGGAAAACTCTATCAAGTTGAGATGATGCAATGGCAACGCCTTAAAAAATATATCAAAAAGAATTAGGAGGATAATATGTGTAGGAATATGCTGTGAAGAACTAGAGACAGAGAGGTGCCCAGAGCAGAAGCCCTGAGTGGATGAGAGTCCAGGGACCTCTCTGACCCATGCTGGAAACAACAGCAAAACAGCAGGATAAGATTCAGTAACAGAAAATGTTCAAGCTCTCAGAATAGAGATTAGAAGTCAGCATGTTCCTTGTCCTATTTTTCATCTGGTTACTGAGAAGTTCACTGACTCTGCGACACATATGGATTTTGCCATGTTATAAGTTTCATAACAAAATGCCATGTGCCAAATAGCATGTTTATTTCAGTTCTCACGGTTTAAGCATTTTACTCACACCCTACACATCAAAGAAAATTTACCTTTTTATTCCTTGAAATGTACTGCTAGCCATGTCTATGATGCCTCCAGTTGGCCTTGCCACTGCTCCAACTAAGCCTTTCCCAACACCTTTAAAGAAACCAGCTGCTCCTTCTCTTTGAGCTCCTAGTAAGAAGAACGGCAAAGTTTCAGACAATTAGCTCAAGAATAAAAACTGAATCAATCCGTGAAAGATTTGGTAATAATATATCACCTAAAGGAACTATCATTACTATCATTCTTACCTTTGATTGGTTTTGTAACAATTCCTGTTATGCCACTTACAAAACCCTAGAAGGAAAGCACAATTGAAAATTTGTAATATTTTCAGACACTTTTATGAACCAAGTCTGATTAAATAAAAAAATACATAGCCCTGGCCGGTTGGCTCAGCGGTAGAGCATCGGCCTGGCGTGCGGGGGACCCGGGTTCGATTCCCAGCCAGGGCACAGAGGAGAAGCACCCATCTGCTTCTTCACCCCTCCCCCTCTCTTTCCTCTCTGCCTCTCTCTTCCCCTCCCGCAGCCAAGGCTCCATTGGAGCAAAGATGGCCCGGGCGCTGGGGATGGTTCCTTGGCCTCTGCCCCAGGCGCTAGAGTGGCTCTGGTCGTGGCACAGGGATGCCCCGGAGGGGCAGAGCATCGCCCCCTGGTGGGCAGAGCATCGCCCCCTGGTGGGCGTGCCGGGTGAATCCCGGTCAGGCGCATGCGGGAGTCTGTCTGACTGTCTCTCCGTTTCCAGCTTCAGAAAAATACAAAAAAAAAAAATAATAATAATAATAATAAAATAAAAAAAATAAAAAAAATAAAGAACTCTGCTTTCTAGATACCATAAGGATTAATATATTTCCTAAGCATTTTATTTAAACACAATGCTTCTGGAAGCTACTGAAATATTTTATATAGGCTACAACCTACTGTTTTGCCAACATCCAAATAATAGTTGAAAGTTATAGGTCTATTTCCTTATTCACAGAATATGGCTTTAAAAGATATTTCCTATAATGTTCACTATACTGGGAAATGTCTTACCGAAACTAAGCCTTTCCCGCCACGAGTGATGCCTTCTCTAAGACCAGCTGGTTGTTTATTCATGGCTTCTCTTCTCTTCTGTTGGTAGTCTTCATCCAGAGTCATGGCTGCTACTCCTTTAGCCATAGCACTGGTGATTTTGGAAGCAGCACCAGCTAATCCACCTAGAAGAAATTATCATCTTTAATAAGAGCAAATATATCATTACTTTCTAGCATGATCATACTTGGGAGGCACTCTGTTTCTTACCAACAGCTCCACCAACTAATGCCTTCAGTCCTAGTGCCATTCCCTCCACAAACTCTTCAGGACCCTGGATGGCCCCCTAAAGGGTAAAAAATAGTAAGAACAAATAAGGTTATGTTTACCTTTAAAGACAAACTGATTTATATAAATGAGAAAAACAGTAGTGACAAAAAGAATAAAGATGTCCCCAAGAAAAACTTCACATCAATAGAAGTTTCAGAGATATCTCATGACATTGCAAGTAAAAAGGTTTCAATGTTGGAAGTTAATCCAAACTTAGAAAGGAGTATGACTGTTCACTAGTGTACAAAAGATGTTTGTTCCGTATTGTAAGTTTTAAGATGAGAAGGTGAGCACACACTACTTTTGATAATTTTTTACAAAATAAATAAAAACACTTTAATTCCTAATATGTTTTAAAATAGTGTATGAAATAAATGAATTTTAGTATATTTTTCACTACCCTAGTCTTATGCATGAAAGTAGTAGAGTTTTGAATGCTCTGATAAAGCTTTTATTTAATTATTGATGAGAGAGAGAGAGAGAGAGCGAGCATTCACTGGTTGACTCTTGTATGTGCCCTGACCAGGGATCGGACCTGTAACCTTGGGCATCAGGACGATGCTCCAACTGAGCTACCCAACCAGGGCCTCTGACAGAAAGAGAAAAATAATTTTTGCCATTGATTAAGACTGCTTTGTATATGGCCAGCTTGCAGGGTTATTTTTATACTCCCACACTACTGTGCATAGCAAGACTGCTTGGCCATGATATTCTTCCTTCTATTATAATGTGAAGTTTATCCATCTTTAATATTCCAACAGAACACTTAAAAGTCAGTGCATTTTTTGTAAAGTCTTAAGTTTAAATTTTGAGGGAAAAGGTAAAAATTTCCCCTCAAAATTGCTCAAAAGCAGCAATTGTTTGCTGCAAAATAATGTCCCTTTGTAGTGTCTCCCAAAATCTATTTCCACCTACAACTCAAGTTAACAACTGAAATGCCTTATTTACTCAAAAGTATTAGTGGTACATGTTATACAGCGTAAAAGTAACTTATTTACCTGGTAAGGTTCATAGAAAAATGCCTCTACACCCTCAGAAAATTCTCTAATCAAGCCAAAGGGATTTCCCAAAACTTCAAGTCCAAGAATGAGTACATACATCTGCTTAATGGCCTAAAAATAAAATATAAACATTAGTCATTTTGAATCATCAGACTTAATATTTTTTCTTGCATTCAGTACACACATCCAGTTTTTCAGGCAAAAAGCCTTCTCATTAATCCCAACACCTAAACCATATGTCACCTTATTCATCACTAATCATAGTTTTTAAAAAGTAATTTGCTATTAGAGTATTAGCAATAATATGAGATATTTACATAAAGATTTAGAATATTCAAAATGCTTTCACTTTTACAACTACATGTGACAATTGCTAATACTACCATCATTTTATAGACTGGAGAAACATACAGGTCAAAGGATGCTCAGGGCCACACGGGTTAAATGGCAAAACTAGGATCCAAACCCAGACTTTGTGAGTCATGGTCAGGGACCCATCCACTCTACAACAGCTTCTCAGATGCTCTGTGTGTGATATGAAAATACTGGTGTCTTTCTAAAGGCGAAAAAAATCCACTAAAATAATGTAGATTGATCACCAAAATTAGGGGATATTTTATCACTTCATATTCATTTTGAAATACCCCCTGATTTTTGTGAGCAGTGTGTATAGCAGTCAACAACTTCATTTTATTAAAAATGCCCTGTGTTCAGCAGTTAGTTACTAATAAATAGTTACCCTTGAACCTATTTTTTGAAGTGTGATAAAATACTTAATATTTTGTTTAAAGGTTTATGTCTAGTCCACAATGATCTAAAAAGATATCAATCAGTACATTACTAAAAATTAGGATAGAAACCTAGAAGAAATGGATAAATTCCTAGAACAATACAACCTTCCTAGACTGAGTCAAGAAGAAGCAGAAAGCCTAAACAGACCTATTAGTAGAGAAGAAATAGAAAAAACCATTAAAAACCTCCCCAAAAATAAAAGTCCAGGCCCTGACGGCTATACCAGTGAATTTTATCAAACATTCAAAGAAGACTTGGTTCCTATTCTACTGAAAGTCTTCCAAAAAATTGAAGAAGAAGCAATACTTCCAAACACATTTTATGAGGCCAACATAACCTTCATACCAAAACCTGGCAAGGATGGCACAAAAAAAGAAAACTACAGACCAATATCTCTAATGAATACAGATGCTAAAATACTAAACAAAATACTAGCAAATTGAATACAACAACATATTAAAAAATAATACATCATGATCAAGTGGGATTCATCCCAGAATCTCAAGGATGGTTCAACATACGTAAAACGGTTAATGTAATACACCATATCAACAAAACAAAGAACAAATACCACATGATCTTATCAATAGACGCAGAAAAGGTTTTTGATAAAATACAACACAATTTTATGTTTAAGACTCTCAACAAAATGGGTATAGAAGGAAAATATCTCAACATGATAAAGGCCATATATGATAAACCATCAGCTAACATCATATTAAATGGCACTAAACTGAAGGCTTTCCCCCTTAAATCAGGAACAAGACAGGGGTGTCCACTCTCTCCACTCTTATTTAATGTGGTACTAGAGGTTCTAGCCAGAGCAATCAGACAAGACAAAGAAATAAAAGGCATCCATATCAGAAAAGAAGAAGTAAAGGTATCACTTTTTGCAGATGATATGATCCTATACATCGAAAACCCCAAAGAATCCACAAAAAGACTACTAGAAACAATAAGCCAATACAGTAAGGTCGCAGGATACAAAATTAACATACAAAAGTCCATAGCCTTTCTATATGCCAACAATGAAACAACTGAGAACGAACTGAAAAGAATAATCCCCTTCACAATTGCAACACAAAAAATAAAATACTTAGGAATAAACATAACAAAGAATGTAAAGGACTTATATAATGAAAACTATAAACCATTGTTAAGGGAAATCGAGAAAGATATAATGAGATGGAAGAATATTCCTTGTTCTTGGTTAGGAAGAATAAATATAATCAAGATGGCTATATTACCCAAAGCAATATACAAATTTAATGCAATTCCCATCAACGTTCCAATGACATTTTTTAAAGAAATAGAGCAAAAAAATCATCAGATTTATATGGAACTATAAAAAACCCCCGAATAGCCAAAGCAATCCTAAAGAAAAAGAATGAAGTTGGGGGCATTACAATACCTGACTTCAAACTATATTATAGGGCCACGACAATCAAAACAGCATGGTATTGGCAGAAAAATAGACACTCAGACCAATGGAACAGAATAGAAAGTCCAGAAATAAAACCACATATATATAGTCAAATAATTTTTGATAAAGGGGCCAAGAACATACAATGGAGAAAAGAAAGCCTCTTCAATAAATGGTGCTGGGAAAACTGGAAAGCCACATGCAAAAGAATGAAACTGGACTACAGTTTGTCCCCTGTACTAAAATTAACTCAAAATGGATCAAAGATCTAAACATAAGACCTGAAACAATAAAGTACATAGAAGAAGACATAGGTACTAAACTCATGGACCTGGGTTTTAAAGAGCATTTTATGAATTTGACTCCAATGGCAAGAGAAGTGAAGGCAAAAATTAATGAATGGGACTACATCAGACTAAGAAGTTTTTGCTCAGCAAGAGAAACTGATAACAAAATAAACAGAAAGCCAACTAAATGGGAAATGATATTTTCAAACAACAGCTCAGATAAGGGCCTAATATCCAAAATATACAAAGAACTCATAAAACTCAACAACAAACAAACAAACAATCCAATAAAAAAATGGGAAGAGGACATGAACAGACACTTCTCCCAGGAGGAAGTACAAATGGCCAACAGATATATGAAAAGATGCTCATCTTCTTTAGTTATTAGAGAAATGCAAATCAAAACTGCAATGAGATACCACCTAACACCTGTTAGATTAGCTATTATTAACAAGACAGGTAATAGCAAATGTTGGAGAGGCTGTGGAGAAAAAGGAACCCTCATCCACTGTTGGTGGGAATGTAAAGTAGTACAACCATTATGGAAGAAAGTATGGTGGTTCCTCAAAAAACTGAAAATAGAACTACCTTATGACACAGCAATCCCTCTACTGGGTATATACCCCAAAAACTCAGAAACATTGATATGTAAAGACACATGCAGCCCCATGTTCATTGCAGCATTGTTCACAGTGGCCAGGACATGGAAACAACCAAAAAGCCCGCCAATAGACGACTGGATAAAGAAGATGTGGCACATATACACTATGGAATACTACTCAGCCATAAGAAATGATGACATCGGATCATTTACAGCAAAATGGTGGGATCTTGATAACATTATACGAAGTGAAATAAGTAAATCAGAAAAAACCAGGAACTGCATTATTCCATATGTAGGTGGGAAATAAAAGTGAAACTAAGAGACATTGATAAGAGTGTGGTGGTTACGGGGGGAGGGGGGAAAGGGAGAGGGAAAGGGGGAGGGGGAGGGGCACCAAAGAAAACTAGATAGAAGGTGACAGAGGACAATCTGACTTTGGGTGATGGGTATGCAACATAACTGAAAGACAAGATAACCTGGACTTGTTATCTTTGAATATATGTAACCTGATTTATTGATGTCGCCCCATTAAAAAAATAAAATTATAATTAAAAAAAAATTAGGATAGAAAATTGAAATTTTCATTAGTCTCAATTTCTTCCAACAATTCTGAAAATATAAAACATGTTTCATACGGCTATTAACTCCTTGCCAAGTGTGTGTGTACACACACATACACACACTCATACACACAGTTTCACTATTTTATATCACCCTCCCCTTTGTAAAATAATCTCAGACAAACCTGTTTTGAATAGTGCCTAACTACTTCAGACTGTAGTTCGGACGTTGTATGAAACTGATAGTTGAGTTCAAAAAATGCAAGCCTGGAAAAAAAGACATGTAAATGTATAAATTTGTGTGTATGTGTGGAAGGAAGGGGAAAGAGGGAGGAAGAGATAGAACTTTTAATATTAAGGTTTTATTTACTTTAGAATTTTTCTCCAAATATTTCCTTTTAGTACATTTTCCCATGCCTATCAGAAAATCAACCCTTTTACATACATCTCTGCACATTCTGGTCAAAGAAGGCTCTAAACATCTGATAAAGCTATGAATTTTATTGTCCTAAAAGCCACCAATATACACATATTGACCAAATAATTTATGGGCCCAGCACGCTTCCGCTGCACCACTCTGCTAGCGGCTTTACCAAATAACTTAAGAGGACTCAAAGACCCCCTGGAATCCCACTCATGGACATGAAGTTATTATATTTGTCTACTCTGCTCTATCATGGCCCACACAGAAAATGTTTGACACACTGAAATAAGCAGAATAGGTTGATCAAGAATGGCTAGGTTTCGGCTGCTGCAAGGCCTGCCTGATCAGCCAAGAGCTAAGGAATCAAGGTTAGTTTATTTATAACCTGTCCCCAGCATCGACCCAATCAAGTAATTGGGAAGCTCTATGCTAGCAAATAAGATAGCAGCAAGATTAGAAATCTCATCTTATTCCTGATGTGATGTCTTCAAACCTATGTTCTTTAGTTAAACTGTTAAACGTAACTTTATTCAGACCAAGAGTTACCTTTTACTGGACTCATTGATTGTTACTACTATTTTAGTAACAGTGTTAGGGGCCACCTGAAAAGTGTATTCTCATTTAAAGTCTCCACTCAGACTATCTCTTTGTTCAGATACTCTAATAGTGCCATTATGATTAACATATACTTTGAAGACTCTTGATCCCAAAGGCCTTGAAGCTACATCTTTTAAGTACCACATCTTTGGACACACAAAGATTTTTAGGAATTCTTTCCTAGGCCAAAACACCTGTGTCTTAAGGAAATTATTCAACAACTAATCTCTTCCTTAATAGGTAAGGGTTAGTGGTGTAAATTACCTAAATTATATTCCTTTTAATAACAAAAACTATATTGTGCCTTAGATCTGCAGTGTACTTCACACATTTTTCACTTATAATTTTTAGGTAAATATAAAATGGACTATTCATCAATTCATAGATTTGAATATTAAACATACTTAAAGACGACATCTTGTACATCGGTAAGAGTGGCACCGATACTCTTCAGCAAAAGATTTAAAGAACGAATTGCAATCAGTCCTTCATGTTCAGAATCCTCAGCTGCTTCTTTACCCGAACTCAGTGAAACACTTAAATGCAACTAGTGAGATAAAGAGATAAATATTTAAATCAGTATCTTCATAATGACAAAATTAACTTTTAATATTCAATTTTATTTTAAATTCACTACACCATAAATAATACTTTAAAGTTACCAGGAGTATGGCAAAATTAATAAGTGAAAAGTGAAAGAAATTTAAAATCGAATCCACTGCTTTATAAATTTTAAATTTGGCAATGTAAGATGATACAATATTTAGTTCAATCCAATTCTTTTGGTAACCCTAGGGAAATATTAATTTTTACACTTTTTAATGACAATAATCTGGAAGTTTAGAGTTGTTGAAAATAACTATCTTCATAAGTAAATGTTTCAACTATTAGAACTAAGCAGAATGAAGCTAGTTAAAAAGTACTTTCGAATTATGTGCTATACACACTATTTACACTGTTATACAATAATATTCATCAATTATTCAGTAAGTAACTCACAGAAACTTTCTGTTAAGAACTTAAGTTTAGTACCATTCACTCTTCAAATCTTAATATTTTGTAAATTAAAACTTATACACTATAGTTACTACTGTATTGCATATTTGAAAGTTGCTAAGACAGTAAATCTTAAAAGTTCTCATTACAAGAAGAAAATGTATAATACTGTATAGTGACAGGTGGTAACATGCTGTGATGATCATTTCATAGTGTATACAAATATTGAATCATTACACTCTACACCTGAAATGAATATAATGTTTTGTGTCAATTATAATTCAATTAAAAGAAAAACATATACACACAATACACAACATTTGGAAAACTGTCATTAAACATCTTGACACTACAATAATATATTGTCAGGTCAGGACATAAACAAATATAAACACATGTTGTAAGTGGCTCCACTACTATTTTCACATGGTGGAAAGTATTGTAAGAATAAAAATTTGAAAGGATTGTTACTTTGTTATTTATATTTATAACTGTGGAGTTATAGAATTTATAGCTATTGAAGATCTACCCAACAGACCCAGTAAATTTGCTATTACCCAGATTATCATAGATAATAAAAAGAACTTATTTTGCCCTACCTTGATAGGAGATATATGAAAGTACTCATAGAGACTGACTTGTGATGAATCTACTAATGAAACTGTTTTATAGTCTTCTTGGAAAACTTCTATATCTTTATGAAAAAGTTCAACCTATAAAGGAATATAAAATATTAAAAACTCAAGGAACCTTATCTTCATGAATAAGCCAATAGCTCACACACTGCAGAACATTCCCCTATAATATTCAGATTCAATATTATTCATAATTAGAAAGTTACTTCCCCAGGAGAGAAACTAATATTTCTATTGCTAGGAAAGTTATCTTTGTCACTCACAAACTGATAAGCATATCTTCTATGTTTCCACCCAATCCATTAAAACACACTAAGCTTTACCTCATGTGACTGTAGATTTTATTCCAAAAGGCCACTAATCCAATCCATCAACACTGTTTTAGAAATATTTTTAAAAATACATTGTCCGTGTGTGGCTTTTTGCTTAATGCCTTACTGACATATACTATAGAGGCCATTAATATAATCCAAAGGGGGAGGTATTAAAAATAATTTTTCAGAAAGTGATTAGTACTTTCATTCTTTCTAATCAATACTACTTCTCTTCTAAACATAAACCTAAGTTATATCTGTGTGTTAAGAAATGGCCCAACATTCACATTTTAGTCTATTAACAAAAACATCAAAATGTGAGCCTTATTAAAAGTATATATAGACATTGACTTCTAGGATGACAGTGTGAGAAGCTCTTTAAACTAGCTCCCCAGTAAAACTGATAAAATTTATTAAAAAAACCAAATAAATATTTAAGGTTTCTATGAATGGTCTTAAGGGTATAAGCAAATGAAACATTTATTTTAAAAATCTATAAAAATTTGGTAAAAAATGTGAGTCTGGGGTCTCAATTTTCCCTTCTGGCTCAATAAGCTAGAATCCCACTCTACATTGGTACATCCAAGAACACAGGCTACCTCTCTGCCCAGACTCCAACTGGAGAACATTCTTCCTGGAAGACACAGATGCCAGGATTCTCACCCTACCCTAGCTACTAGCTGTTAAATAATGGGGGAGGGAGGGGAGCGCTTCTTCCTCCTGCACAGTCTACTTCAGTGTGACACCACTAAGAACACTGGGGTCCCACTCCAAGCCCCAAAACTCTGGTTTAGAGATTTTACCTGGGGGAGAAACAGACTTTAAAATAGATAGTTCCTAATCTCAAAGAAACTGACTTTATTTACAACAGTGTGAAGTTCTAGCCTTAAGACTGCTCTAAAAATGGTGGATGTTGTGGTCAAAGACATCTGGGAGGAAAATCAATAAAGATACAAGCTAAACTGTAAGCCTGTTAGTTTTCATGGGAAAATTGAGTAAAGGAATAATTTAGGAGTCCCCTTGGGGTCAGAACAAATATCAAACACTAATTCCAGATAAATCTCTTCAAAGAAGATCAAATTGATTAGGTTAGCCTATAGAGCAATTTATGCCCCAGACATTTTGAAAAAAAGCAATCAGCCAGACACTGGTGAAGTTTAACAGTGTGGGTCATGAAAAGAGATAACAGAGCCATGACAAAACCAGTTACCCCAGGGTAACCATGGGTACCCCATATCTCTACCTCCCTGAGGAAAAATATTTAAAGCTAAACTCTGGAAAAGGTAGGGTTATAGGCAGAAAGTCTTCAATAAAATAATTCACCCAGTCACTGAATGAATAAATAAACTAATAACAATATAAGCTTTGGGGGAGGGGACCAGTATCCAGTATATTATCAAGAATGTCCAGTGTCAACCAAATATTGTGAAATATGCAACAACACAGGAATGTATGTACGACTCATCTACTAGAAAACAATGTTGGCAATAGAAACTGCCTGTGAAAGTGACCGGACTGGATTTAAAAGAAAAAGACATCAAAGTAACCATTATAAATATTTTCCAAGAACTGAAGGAACAAAATATGGTTATAGTTAGAGAAATAAAGGGAAGTATGATGACAATGTCACATCAAATAGAGAATATCAACATGGAGAGAGAAATCATATAAAAGGACCAAACAGAAATTCTGGAGTTGGAAAGTAAAACAAAAGTGGAAAATCAACTAGAATGATTCAACGGTGGATTTGAACTGGTAGAAAATATTTAAATGCTTCATATATACTAAATTAAATGCTTCACTTCATTAATAAACTTGAAGATACATTGTTACAGATTATACAATCTGAAGAACAGAGAAAAAAGAATGAAGAAAAATGAATAGTCTCAGAAAAATGTGGGACATCATTAAACATATGACATTTTCAATATAGAATTTTCAGACAGGTGAGATGAAAGGAATAGAAATAAATACTTGAAGAAATAATGGCTAAAAACTTCCAAATTTATTTTAAAAGAACAACAACCACTAAACTACATATCCATGAAGCTCAATAAACTCCAAGTGCAATAAATGCAAAGATGTCCACAGATATGTATGGAAGAAACAAGGAGATAAGAAGTAAAATAACATTCAAAGTGCTCAAAGAAGAAAAACCTGTCAACAAAGAATCCTATATCCAGCATGGCTATTTTTCAAAATGAAAGGACATAAAGACATTCCCAAACTTAAAAACACTGAGATAATTTGTTGGTAGCAGATCTACCTTACAAGAAATATAAAGATATTCATTAGGCTGAAAGCAAGTGACCCCAAATGGTAATCAGAATCCAAATTTAAAAACCAGGAACTGCATTATTCCATACGTAGGTGGGACATAAAAGTGAAACTAAGAGACATTGATAAGAGTGTGGTGGTTACGGGGGGGGGGGGGGGGGGGGAGGGAGAGGGGGAGGGGCACAAAGAAAACTAGATAGAAGGTGACAGAGGACAATCTGACTCTGGGTGATGGGTATGCAACATAATTGAACGACAAGATAACCTGGACTTGTTATCTTTGAATATATGTATCCTGATTTATTGATGGTGCCCCATTAAAAAAATAAAATTATTTAAAAATTAAAAAAAAAAAGCACTGGTAAAAGTAATTATGCAATTATAAAATACACTATCAATACATAATCTTTTCCCTTTCTTCTCTTGACTAGTTTAAAAAGCAACTGATTGACTAATATATATCCTATATTGTTGGGCCTACAATGACAGACCAGGTTCTTTATGAATATAAACATAAAACCATCAGCAAAATCCTAGCAAACCAACTCCAGCCATATATATATATATGTGTATATATATATATACACATACATACATATATATACATATATATATATACATATATATATATCATGCACATGACCAAGTATCAAGTAATACAGAAATGTTTTAACATCCAATATAATAAAATATATCAATAGAATAAAAATAAAAAACACAAGATCATTCCAATAAACACAGAAAAAGCATGTGACAAATTTCAACAGTTTCATAAAAATGCTACACAAACTAGAAGCAGAAGAGAACTCAACCTGAAACAGGGCATCTACAAAAAATCAATCCATCATCAAAATCATAATGGAGAAAAACTGAAAGCTTTCCCTTAAGATCAGAAATAAAGCAAAAGTGTCTGTTCTTGGGACTTTTTTCTGTGTGTGACAGAGACAGAGAGAGTCAGAGAGAGGGACAGCTACGGAAAGACAGACAGGAAGGGAAATGAGATGGGAAGCATCATTCTTCGTTGTGGCACCTTAGTTGTTCATTGATAGCTTTCTTATATGTGCCTTGACTAGGGGGCTACAGTAGATTGAGTGACCCCTTGCTTGAGCCAGCGACCTTGGGATCAAGCTGGTGAGCCTTGCTCAAACCAGATGAGCCTATGCACAAACTGGCAACCTCGGGGTCTTGAACCTGGGTCATCCGTGTCCCAGTCCGATGCTCTATCCACTGCGCCACTGCCTGGTCAGGCTGCTCTTGGCACTTTTATTCAATGTTGTACTATAGATTCTAGCAGGGGAATTAGGAAAGAAAAAGAAACAAAAGGTATCCAGATTAGAGAGGAAGAGGTGACACTACCTCTATTCTCAGACATGATCTTATATACAGAAAACCTTAAAGATTCCTCAAAATAACAATCAGTGCTAATAAGTTCAGTTAAGTTGCAGAATACAAGATCAACAAACAAGAAATCAATTGTATTTCTTTACATTTCAATGAACAATCCAAAAATGAGAGTAAGAAAACAATTTCCTTCATCATACCTTAAAAAGAATAAAATACTCAGAAGTGATTATATCAAAAGAAGTATAAAACTCATACACTGAGAACTATAAAACATCATTGAAAGAAAATAAAGAAGATCTACATAAATGGAAAACATTTCATGTCCAAGGATTGGAAGGCTTAATACTGTTCAGATGGCAATACCCCTTAAAAATTGATCTGTGGAGAGAAAACTAGATAGAGGGTGACAGAGGACAATCTGACTCTGGGCGAGGGGTATGCAACATAATTTAATGAGAAGATAACCTAGACATGTTTTCTTTGAATATATGTACCCTGAATTATTAATGTCATCCCATTAACATTAATAAAAATTTATTAAAAAAAAAATTGATCTGTGGAGTCAATATAATCCTGGTCGTATCCCCGACTTCTAAAAAAGCTGACAAGCTGATTCTAAAACTCATATGAAATTACAAAGGGACCCAAAATAGGGAAAACAATCTTGAAAAATAAAAAAAATGGCGGACTTACACTTTTCAATTTCAAAACTCACCACATAACAATAATCAAGACAATGTAGTACTGGCAAAAGAATGGACATATAAATCATTAGAATAAAATCATGTATCTATGATCAACTGATGGTCTTGACAATGGTATCAAGACCATTAATGGAGAATAAATAGTCTTTTCAACAAATAGTATTGAGACAACTGATAGCCAAATGCTAAACACTGATGTGGTACTCTTTATCTCACATCGTATATATATAAAACTTAACTCAAAATAGATGAAAGACCTATTTATAAGAGCTAAAACTTTAAAACTCTTAATATAGGGCTAAATCTTCATAACCCTGGATTTGACAAAGGACTCTTAGAAATGAGAGCAATACATGAACAACAACAAAGAAATAATTTGGACTTTATTAATATTAAAGCTTTTGTGCTTCAAAGACACCATAAAATAAAACACAATACAAAAAATGAGAAAATATTTACATATCATGTATCTGATACAGGACTTGAATTCAGAATATATAAAGAACTTTTACAACTCAATAAAAGGGAGACTACACATTAAACAATAGGCAAAGTATCTGAATAGACATCTCTCCACAGAAGATAAACAAATAGTCAATTAACACATCAAAAGATGCTCATCATCATGATTCATCAGGTAAATGCAAATCCAAACCACAATATACTACTTCACACCCACAAGGACAGCTAGAATCAAAAGGACAGATAATAGTATTGGTAAGGATGTGTTTACTGAAATAAGAATCCTCATACATTTTGGTAACAATGCAAAAAGGTACAGCCACTACGGAAACCTGGCAGTCCTAAAATGATTAAACAGAGCTGCCATGTTTCTACCAATTCCACTCCTAGGTTTACACCCAAGAGAAATAAAAACATATGTTCACATAAAAATTTGTATACAGATACTCATAGAAACACTATTTGTAATAGCCAAGATGTAAAAACAGCCCAAATGTCCAATGACTGATAAATGGAAAAACAAAATGTGGCATATCCATACAATAAAATATTACTTGGCCATTAAAAAATTGAAGTGCTAATACATGCTACAACATAAATGAACCTTAAAAACATTATGCAAAGCAAAAGAATCCCATCAAAAAAGACTACACAATGTATGCTTTTATTAATATGAAATATCTAGAACAGGAAAACCTATAGACAGAAAGCACAATGTGCCCTTAAGTCATGGTGCACTTTTGACCATCACAGGAAAGCAACAAAAGACGATAGAAATGTGAAATCTGCACCAAATAAAAGGAAAACCCTCCCAGTTTCTAAAGGATGATGTGGCAGCATGTGCACATGTGCAGATGATGACGTAACACCGTGTATACAGTGGAGTAGCCCACGGCCATGCCAGTCGAGATGTGGACAGTACAAAGGAAAGTTCAGTGTGTTCTGTGGCTCGCTAAATTTGAATCCTTGACCAAAGTGCAACGTGATTTCTGGTAGGCCATCAGTCAGTGACGAGTCTGTAGAGGCTATACGGGATAGCTACCTAAGGAGCCCTAAAAAATCTTTGCGTGAGCCCACATAGAACTGCACTGAATAGGTATGAAACTAGGAGAGTTTTCCTTTTATTTGGTGCAGATTTCACATTTCTATTGTCTTTTGTTGCTTTCTTGTGACTGGTCAAAAGTGCACCATGACTTTACGAACACACTGTATAGTAGTGGTTGCACGGGGCTAGAATGATTTCTTTTTGGGGTGGTGAAAAAGTTCTAGAATTAGTGGTGATGGTCATGTAACTCTGTAAATCCACTAAGAACTATTGATTTGAATACTTTAAATGGATAAAATATATGGTATGTAAACTATATCATAATAAAAGTATTAAAAGAAAATAAAAGCATCGTTGCCCTTGTTCTTTATCTTTATCCATGTAGTTTGTCTTATCTTCAGAATTCTTTCTAGACGGGCACTGTAAAAGATACCATATCTGATCTACCTTATCACTGTGATTTTATAGCCTTCCAATCACAGTCACAAACAAGATACTACCTTTTATTTGCCTCATCTCTTCTTTCATTTAATATCTTGGTCACGACAAAATTTATCAATCTAAACAAAAGTAATCCAAGACAGTAATAGAAAAATAACAGTAATGTGAACATGATTGACTATCCCCTTTCTTCTACTATTGCCTTAAAACTTTCCTCCTATTTGCTAACTCACTTTAAAAAGGCTATTTTAACTTAGCTTGCTTGTATGTAATCTCGCCAAGATAATTCTTGACTTGTATAATTTGAAAATGTGTTTTCTGTCAATGTATTTACCACAGCAGTATAATAAAAATCATATTTTTAAAATGAAACAATTTTGGCCCTGGCCGGTTGGCTCAGTGGTAGAGCGTCGGCCTGGAGTGCAGAAGTCCCGGGTTTGATTCCCGGCCAGGGCACACAGGAGAAGTGCCCATCTGCTTCTCCACCCCTCCCCCTCTCCTTCCTCTCTCTCTCTCTCTTCCCCTCCCACAGCCGAGGCTCCATTGAAGCAAAGATGGCCCGGGCGCTGGGGATGGCTCCTTGGCCTCTGCCCCAGGCGCTGGAGTGGCTCTGGTAGCAACAGAGCGACGCCCCGGAGGGGCAGAGCATCGCCCCCTGGTGGGTGTGCCGGGGGATCCCGGTTGGGCGCATGCGGGAGTCTGTCTGACTGTCTCTCCCCGTTTCCAGCTTCAGAAAAATTAAAATAAAAAGAAAAAAAGAAAAAAAAATGAAACAATTTTAATACTTTTAAGAATTTATAAGGATATTATTTTTCTAAGTCTTCTTTTCCTAATCCTTCCTATCAATGCTATTATTTTAAGTCTTACCTCCGTTTTTTCAGTTACTTCAGCTTCCGTCATAAGTTCTGCTAAAGCATAGACAAACCCAAGATCTAACCGGAGATCCATTTCTTGGATCAACACTTTGAAGTACCTATATTACACAGTAGAAAACATGAAAGATCATCAATTAGAAAATTAGGTGAGAAATAAGTACTAAATATTAGAATGTTGAAACTTAGAACTTTCCAGGAGAATAATTCTCTGGAAAGATAACTGTCATGGCAACACTGTTCATAATAGCAACAAACTAAAGTATGAAAATGCCTACAGAGAGGAAATCTGTAAGTAAACTTGATAGACAGATAAAATATTATTTATTAACGATTATGAATAAACTCTAGCTACATATAACAAAATGAATAAATTATAATAAAAAGTTTAATGAAAAAAGCCAGTCCCAAGAAAATATGTAGAGTTTGAATTTTTTTTAATTAGGGGGAAAAAAGGAAAACTTATTATAATAATGTTTAGTCACACATATACAACTATTATTTAAAAAGCAAAGGAATAAAAATAGTGCTTGTCCTGGTGATAAGGTAAAGAAAATAAGAAATAGGGAATACTATATAGATGACTGTTTCTGTAAATGTTGTATTTCTTGGACTGGGTGGTGACTGAATTTGAAAATACTATCTTCTTTCTTGTTTCTAAACCAATATGCAGCCATCACAGAGAACTTAGGAAAGAAAACAAATAAAAAATATAATAAAACTCCCTTAATTTAGAAATGACTACTGTTAACACCTATGTGTATTTCATTCAGAGTCTTCTGATTCTCCATAATTATAAAATAATTAATAGAACTTTTCTAGCCTGACCAGGTGGTGATGCCATGGACAGAGCATTGACCTGGGATGCTGAGGACTTATGTTTGAAACCCCGAGGTCACCTGCTTGAGCATGGCTGGCTTGAGTGCAGGCTCACCAGTTTGAGTGCAAGGGTCACCGGCTTGATTGTGGGATCATAGACATGATTCCATAATTACTGGCTTCAGCCCAAAAATTGCTGACTTGAGCCAAAGGTCACTGACTTGAGCAAGGGGTCATTGGCTCAGCTGGAGGCTCCTGGTCAAGGCACGAATGAGAAGCAAGCAATGAACAACTAAAGTGATGCAAAACTATGACTTGATGCTTCTCATCTCTCTTCTTTCCTCTCTGTCTCTGTCTCTTTGTGTGTCTCTCTCTTGATCATTAAAAAATTTTTTCTAAAAAGACTTTTTCTATGACCTTTATAATTCATTATTTTACACATAAATCTCTGAATCATCTAAAATTTATTTATTTATTTTTTATTTTAAGTGAGAGGAGAGAAGATAGGGAGACAGACTCCCATATGCACCCTGACTGGGATCCACCCAGCACCTTCCTGTTGGGGCCTATGCTCAAATCAACAGAGCTATTTTTAGTGCCTGAGGTTGACAAGCTTGCAAAACTGACTTATCCTCAGTGCCCAGGGCCAATGCTCTAACCAATCAAGCCACTGGCTGCAGGAGGAGAAGAAGGAGAAAAGGGGGAGAGAAAGAGGGGGAGAAGCAGATGGTTGCTTCTCTTGTGTGCCCTGACTAGGGATTGAACCCAGATGTCTGCATGCAGGACTGATGCACTATCCATTGAGCAGAATGGCCAGGGTCCGAAATTTATTTTTTTAAAAGTACAATTAATTCACATTTAAAAAAAAATTCACATTTTTAAACCTAAACATTATATAAACGCACAAGAATCATCTTAAAACACTTACTTAATACGTGTTATCTGGGAATGCCCTGCAGATCTCATGACAATACTGACATCTGTAAAGGGCTTTGGTGCTGTAGGGGTTAACAATATGATTAATGCCATGATGCTGTAAACAAAAGATAATAAACATTTTCTTGCAATGTAATACACATCACAATGGCCAACTAAATTATTTACTAAATTATGGGTATCTAAAAATTACTAACATTTGTATGATCCATTACAATCTTAATTTCAGACTCCAGGGTTGTTTTTGTAATTATATTCACTCTAAGGATTATTAATCCTTTAAATTAGTGATTTTATTTTATTTACTTAATTGAATTTATTGGTGTCACACTGGTTAACAAAATTATACAGGTTTCAGGTGCACTATTCTACATCCTCTGTACAATATATTGTGTTCACACCCAAAGGTCAAGTCTCCGCCCATCACCATTTATCCCCCACCCCGTATCCCCCTATACTACCCCTAAAAGCACCACATGGTTGTCCGTGTCCATTAGCGTCTCGTTTTGTTTTTTTGTCCTTTTTTGTTCCACCCCCTCAGCCAGCCCCACTTCCCCTTGAAGCAAGCATTAGAATCATCGGGGAAATTTCGTGAAAACATAAATTTCAAGATCTTGTCCCGGATTTCTAGATGGAAGGACATGGGCATGTATACCGGTAAAAAAGCTTCCAAGCAGACTATGAATTTTCCCTTATACAGTCAGTGGTATGGAGGTGGGGGTGGAAAGCAAAAAGAGAGGCGAGGGAAGCAGGGTAGTGGACAGGGAAGAGAAAGTGAGGGGGAGAGGAACAGCAAAGAAAGATGAAAGTGAAGGGGAAGAAGATGGAAGAAAGGATCTCTCAGTCATTCTCATCTGGAGATTATAAGATACTTTCTGTGGTCAGAAAACAATCTGAAGTTGAACTTTCTTACAATTTATTCAAAGGTCCGAGCGGCTTATAAATCAGAGATTTAAAATTCGTAATATTTAAAAATACTTCTAAAAATTTTAAATATATATCTTATTAATCTTTTCTCTAATATTCACTCAGAGTTTTGTTGAGGTTAGCTGAGTAAAATGGTTTCATTTCATATTTTTATAGAATATACCAAATAGCAAATAGAACCATTTTATGGCAATCTAAAAATATCAACAAACCTGAATCCATTGTGACCGACTTGGGAGGTTTAATAGGATAAAATACAAATGGAAATATAGCCCCATGTATCTGGTTTTGGATCTAAGAAAATTAAAAAAACAAAAACAGGTCAGTATATTTATCTTAATTATAGAACCTGATAAGAATAACAAGATTTAAGAAGTAGAGGAGTAAAATAATCCAGTTGCACACGTAAATGGAAGTGCTAAAACAGACCACAGGAATACATTAATGTATTGCCATGGTCCTTTACCTTCTCAGACTCACCTGTATTCTATAAATTTGAATTCTAAATGATGACTGATGTGCAGACGTGTTATATTCCACTTTTAATGCCGGTAGGTAATTTCTTCGTATAGCTATTATATGTGGCTGCAGAATTTTCATGTTTGTACCACTAGGTGTAAAGCGAACCTGAAAAATATGCCATCCCCCCAAAAAAACATAGAATTTCTCTTTACTCATAATTGATTAAAATTAGAATCTGTACCAAAAAAATTTAAAATATTATTTAAAATAACAAGCTAAACATTTGATTAGGTTTAGATTCAGATCTTTATAACCCATATTCATAGAATTCACAAAAGTATTTAGATATTACTTATAGCTTGTCTCACCATTTATGTAAACTTACTAAAATTTACCAAAAACAATTGATAAAAGATAAAATAACCTTAGCAATTAAACAAATAAATAAAATGTATTGGCTTGTTACCCAAGAAATAGATCATTAGTATCTCTAAAGAAAGCCTAGGTTTTTAAAACATAACTATTCATTTAAAATATTTTATATAGCCCTAGACAGATAGCTCGGTTGGTTAGACCATGGTCTCACAGCACAGTTCCAGTTCGATCACTGGTCAGGGCACATATAAAAATAGATTGTTGTTCTTCCCTCCCTCCCTCATTTTCTCTCCCTCCCCTTTCCTCTCTTGCTAAAATCAATAGACATTTAAAAAAATAAAATATTTCATGTAAAGTATGTATGACAGCATTCATTTTTATAGGGAAATAAGACTTTCCTTAAAAATCCACTAATGATTAACCTAATTACAACAGATAAAAATTAAAGCTTCATATCAGTACTAAAAAGTATTACCGGAGTATTAGTGTCCAACTCAATAACCTTATCTTCTGAAGGTGAAGATTCAGTATATTCCTTAAATTCTTTCTCCAACTTCTCAGTGTGCTTTACACTCATTGGCTTCCACCTTGCTTTCTTCTTGGGCTTTGTCTCCCAAACCACATCAGAACTTACAAGAAAGCAAAATACATTTTCATTTCAACTGGTTTATTACATCAATTACAAAACCTTTAGTAAAAATTTTGCAATATCTTCAATTATAAACAAGCTCATTACAAGTTAAAAAACATGAGTTCATGCAAACAATCATTAAATTCCCACTTCGGGACCATTCCAGGTGGTAAAAAAACTTATCAGTGAACGTCTTTGCCATTCTGGAACTTTAGCAGAAGAGTGGTAGACAAATATAGTAAATTAGCATGTTTTAACACAGGAGTTGAAATGCTTTTGAAAGAGAAAAAGTAGATGGTGGTCGATACGGAGTACTGGGATATGCAAGGTTGTGGGGTCACAGTATTAAAATAGAGAGGTCAACAGGGGTGTCATGGGTTGTTGAGATTTCAACAACCTTAAAGGAGAGCAGGAGTTTATCCAGAAGACAACAGGAAAACATTTCAAGTAGAGGGATCAGTTAGAGCACACCTATAGTGCATGCAGAAGAGCAAGGAAGCGGGCATACCTGGAACATATTAAGAGTAAAAGAGGAGTAAGTCAGATAGCGAGAGTTCAAATAATGGGAAATACTTCTGGGATATTGTAAAGACTTTGAGTTTAGAACCATTGAAAGATTATGAATAGATCAGTGACATGTCCTGACTTAAGCTTTGTTAGGAATATACTGCTGGGATGGGGGAAAGGAAAACGGGGATAACGGCTAGAAGCAGAAAAGCTGGCTAGGAGTTTGATATGGTAAGCTGGGAGAGAAATGGGGATGGCCCTGCCTAGAGTGATAACAGTGATGTAAAAACTAGTCAGATTCTATGTGTATTTTGAAGGCAGAGCCAGCACAGAAATTCTAGGTGCATTAGATATGGGGTTTGAGATAAAGAGATAAATCAAGATGATTCCAAAGTTTTTGGCTTGAACAACTAGAAGAATGTGTAGTTGTCATTAACTTCAATGGGGAGGCTGGTTTCGGTAGAAGATCAGAATTACTGTATTTCCCCATGTATAAGACACACCTTTTCCAAAAATTTGGGGTCTAAAAACTGGGTGCGTCTTATACAGTGGCTGTAGACTTTTTTACTTGCATTTCCCGCTTTTCACATGTGTTTTTGCAATCATTGTTGAAAACAGTGATTCGTCATCAGACACAGATGAGGACAAGCTAAAGGAGTTTTGACAGTGATGGGGAGTTGTATAAATTTTATGATGAATAAAACTTGAGTTCAACTTTATGTAATACTTTTTTCCTCAAATTGTGGGCCCCAAAATTAAGGTGCATCGTATACATGGGACTGTCTTATATATGGGGAAATACAGTTTAGGTTTTAAGCATATGAAGTTTGAGAAGTCTCTTATGTTATATGAGTAGAAATTTTATGTAGGCAGTTGGATATATAAACTTGGAGTTCAGGGGGAAAAATCTGGCTGAAGATGTATTTCTAGAAATGTTTGGCATATATGTGGTATTTGAAATCATAAATCTGAAACAGAGACGAGGACTAAGGTCTGAGGGCCGCACGGCACCCAATATTAAGCAGTGGAAAAGACAAGGAATAAACCAATGAGACTGAGCATGCTGGGATAGAAAGAAAAATTAAGATGGTGAGGACTATTGGAAGCTAAGTCAAAGAAAAGATGTGTTAAATGTTATGAACTTAAACATCAGGGGAATTGTACACTGAACCTGGCAATACACAGATCTGTAGGGTGATCCTGACAACACCATTTAATGGTATATTGAGATGTTTTTAATCACTACAAAAGCCTATTTGTAGTGATTAAAGAAAAAAAAAAAACGGGTAAAAAGAATTAAACATGATGAATATGTTTAACTCTTCTGTAAAGGACAATACTTTGGGTAGTTTGGCTATAAAAGGAAACAAAGAAATAGGCAGTAGGTAGCAGGGAAAGTAGGCTCAAGCAAATGTATTTGTTTAGAGAAATAATATAATGGGAACAACCCAGAAGAGAGCCAGAAACTACCGACATAGGAGAGACAAGAAGAGAAGTGCTGGATCAGTGTCTCAAGAGGTAGGAAGGAACAGAATACAATGCAAAGGTTGAAAATTTTGTTTAAATAGGAGCACATATACCGTGTTTCCCAGAAAATGAGATGGTGTCTTATATTAATTTTTGCTCCTAAAGACACTCTAGGTCTTATTTTCAGGGGATGTCTATTTTTCCTTTTCCATGAACAAGAATTCACATTTATTGTTGAACAAAAAAATCAACATTAATATACTGTATTCATGTCATCAAAACATCAGCATAATCAGCCAAACTCTGAATTCCATCAAGAATTTCTTGTGACTATTTCTATGTACAACAATCGGTTACCTTGTTTCCCCGAAAATAAGACAATGTCTTATATTAATTATTGCTCCTAAAGATGTGCTAGGTCTTATTTTCAAAGGAGGCCTAATATTTCTTTTTTTTTCTTTTTTGTATTTTTCTGAAGTTGGAAACGGGGAGGCAGTCAGACAGACTGCCTAGGATCCACCGGGCATGCCCACCAGGGGGCGACGCTCTGTTGCAACCAGAGCCACTCTAGCGCCTGAGGCAGAGGCCATAGAGCCACCCCCAGCGCCCCGGCCAACTTTGCTCCAACGGAGCCTGGCTGCGGGAGGGGAAAAGAGAGACAGAGAGGAAGGAGAAGGGGAGGGGTAGAGAAGCAGATGGGTGCTTCTCCTGTGTGTCCTGGCGGGGAATCGAACCCAGGAGTCCTGCACGCCAGGCTGATGCTCTGCCACTGAGCCAACCGGCCAGGGCCGGCCTTATATTTCTAAGCTTGAAAAAAATTGCACTAGGTCTTATTTTGGGGGGATGTCTGATTTTGGGGGAACAGGGTAATATACCTATGATAACTGTGGGTAAATATGTTGGCACAGTATGCAGGTAATCAATGCTGGTGAGTAGGAAGTTGATATTGGGGGGATAGACCTTTGAAAGCTTGTTTTGGATTGCTTCAACTTTCTCAGTGCAATGGGATGCAAGGCAGTGAGCCGAGAGAGGGAATGGAGGTTTACAAAAGGACAAAGTATGAAACAATAACCTATGGGAGAATGAATGTAACAAATCTAATTCACTGAAAATTGCTGAAAGAATTAAATACAGAAAAAAACTTAACCTCATTCTAAAATTACTTCAGTGTTTCTGTTTTAGAATGTAAGTTATTTAATTTTATTTAAGTAGTCTATTTATTCCTTCTAAAATTTATATTCACTTATTAAAAAGAAAGGTAGGGAGACATATTATTCTCACTTGCATTCATACCACAGCATAGGACATAGCCCATGACAGGTATAATAGGCTTAAAATTAGTTGTCTACTTGACATTTTTGTCTAAATAATAAACACATTTTTTAGAACAATAAAGAATTCTAACAAAATAGTTTTTAATACTCCTTTTAAAATGGATTCCATTTAATGAGGAGTGAGGGGCATTTCTGGATGCATTTTCAGAGAAAAACAAATTTGAATCTGTATTATACACATTTAATATATATATTTATTTAGTAGTTTAAATTAAAAGATTGAAACAACATTATCCTGGTTATAGAGACTGAAATTCAGAAATGCTCTCAAATTAGCTACTAATCCACATCAATTAATTTTACTTTAAGTGTTTATGAACTAGTGATGACTTACATGGGAAATGTTAAATATAGCTTCATCTTATTAGATCTTAAAGTGCCAAGGTCAAATTGGAATGAAATTGGTCTTTATCCCTTCAACAATTATTTAAGGAGCTTCTATAATTTACCCTGCATTTTGGTAGAATAACTTTGTGACATGTTAAAGAAAAAAAGTATACTTCTGATATGTTGAATAAAACTAACTTTATAGAGAGCTGAGAGAATGAACAATACAAAGAAGGGTTTATAAATTTGATTTTTGCTATAACTGTATCCCTCAGAGAAAAAAACGAATCTCACCAGCATTTTAAATTAGCATTACCTTAGTATCAATGGCTAATCAAAACAAAAAAGTTAAACTAAATTATTTTAGAATTTACAAACACTATTCTTGATGATTAAGTACTGATCATTTAAATTTATCCAAATTTTAATGTGTCTAACCTTGTAATGCCAATATAGGCTACTTCTTGCTTTGTATAATTGTTGACAAGAGAAATTCCAACATCTTGTAATGCCAACACAATTTCTTGCTCTGCTAGTTCTGCTCTTTCATTTTCATATGTCACTTTAAATACCTTTGGATCTTCAGTGAATAAAATAATGCGCTGTAAGCCTTCAAAGAATGAAACTAAATAAATAGTCTTTTTCCCCAAATTTATAGGTGTCATCATATCCTAAAATAAAATCACCAAAAAATAAAAAATTAGTAAGAGTTTGATCCCACTTAATATAAAAGTTAGAATTCACATTTAAAAAATGAGAATAGTAATGTCACCACCTTCATAGGGTTGAACAAACTAAATAAATATTTGTGTAACATTTCAAGTTTACACGAACAGAATCATCTGATATTAGCTTCTACCATTATTATTATAAAGTTATTAGTCAGGAAGATATATCCACTGTTCTTTTATTTAATATCTTGAGAAAATCTAATTCGTTTTCCTGCATATGTTTATCAATAACACAAAGTATAATATTTTTTCTCCAATATTCTAAGGCTAACCAATGCATTATGTCACAAATTTGTACTTCGTTATAGGGCTGAACTAACTAAGATAAAACATATCTGACATCTCAATTGCATGCTCTATAAAACATGGATATTCACCACAGAGGTGAATAATTCTGCAGGAAGCCCTGATATATAAGCATTGTGCTGATACCAGGGTCTTGAATTTCAATGACAAGATAAATATAGAAAATTTTAATAATTAACACAGCCATCCATGAATTTCTAGTTAAGTAAATATTCTGATAAGAAGAAATATTAATATATGGTACTCATTCATGTTATAGTCCACTGAAATTAAAATCTGGAGTTGTTACCATAAAATCATTATCTAGGGACACTCATATTACTTATAATTCTTTCCAAAATAAAATATATAGCAGTAAACTACATTAAAAAATAAGAAACTAACTTATTTTCAAATATTTCTCAAGTCTTTCTATATTTTGTAGTGGATTTCAGATTTAGTTTTATAAAATTCAACTATAATTATGACATAAATAAGCAAAATTTCCAATCAACAGATCAAATACAGATCAAATAAGACATTGGAATGGAGGTTGAGTAAGACATATTTTGCAAGACTAATAAAATTTTAATAAAACAATTTCTGAAAGCCATTGAAAATGTTACTGAAAAATGTTTACGTTAATTTTATCATCATGAAAAAACAAATCAATAATAGGTTGTTAACAGAAATAAATTCTTTTGTTAGTAGATCCCTAGATGTTCCTCACGGAAGTAAAAATGACTAAGATGATCGTCAATGAAGAATTTATGTTTATGACGTGAATGCTGAAAGCACCTCTCTACACACACAATGATGCAGATAAAATAGGACAAACTACTTCCAGTTTTATACATTTTTTGTTAAGTTAAAGTCTCAATAGTACTTTAAAAATCCTTAGACAGGACAGTATATCCCAAAGGGAAGGGAAGAAGAGGGGGGGGTGGAGGCAAAGGGGGTGGAATGGGGGACAAGGGTGTGCGGGTGAGGGAGTCTTATTGAGTAGGACACTTGAATCCATGTTGACACAATAAATTAAAATTAATAAAAATTAAAAAAAAAACCTTTGGTAGTTTCTTTTAGAAGTGTGGCCTAAAAACTAGCAAGGCTAAAAGAGATACCATTAAAAAAATAGGTGCAGAGAACACCATGATAATCAGCCCAATACATACATCCTTTTGTGTTACTTCACCGTGGCTTTTTCCACAACTCCACTTCAGCTTTCTAGAGCCCACTGGATCAGCCCATGTATAAAATACTGCTTTTCCAGGAGGGAGACAATCTTCTATTTCACTGAGAGAACTGACATAAAAAGTAAATATTTGCAGTAAGTGCAAGTATATAAATATATGAAAAACCTAAAATAATACCTTGTTAATTCCAAGTTCCTTAACTGAGATTTGTAATAATTACTATTAAGAGTAGACTGAAAGTTTTTCCTTATTCAATGGAAAAGAGATTTTGAGAAAATAATGAGAATACTTCAAGAAAAATATTGTCTTACATAGGAAATAAAGGTCTTCAGGTCTTTCAAACTACTTGTTCAATTTTTGTGTTAACACAAACTAATTATGAAAAAAAATTATCCTAATTATCTTATCTATTCTAAATTTGAGAGAATTTAATTTAGTTGGTTACTCTTTCCAAAGTATTGGCCTTAGTCTGGCAAAAATAAAACAGTTCAATTATTTTTTTAAAAGTCATAAGACATAGAACATAAATCTATGAAATTCAATCTATTCACAAAATGATTACTAGAATAAAGAATCGAAAAAGTTAGAAACCAAAGAAATAATAAAATATAACTTTAGTGAGATGAAAAAGTTGATTCTCTAGATTAAAATACTTCTTTGGATATGAGACACAATAACAACAGAATATCATCCTAGACATATTTTTGTAAAATATTTAAATTTTAAGAAAATAGCCTAACTGTTGGTGGCACAGTGGATAGAGCATCAACCTGGGATGCTGAAATCCCAGGTTGGAAACCCCAAGGTTACTTGCTTGAGTGCAGACTCACTAGCTTGAGCACAGGGTTGCTGGCTTGAGCATGGGATGATAGACATGATCCCATGGTCGCTGGCTTGAAGTCCAAGGTTGCTGGCTTGAGCAAAGGGTTACTGGCTTGGTTGGAGCACCCCCATCAAGGCACATATGAGAAGAAATCAATGAACAACTACAGTGACACAACTAAGAGCTGATGCTTCTCATCTCTCTCCATTACTGTCTCTCTTTCACTTAAAAAATAATAATTATTATTATTTTAAGAAAATAAAGGGGAAGCAGCCTATAAATATCTAGGAAAATCAAGTACTCACAAAATAATAAAAACAAGACTGGTCTCATACTATTCTCTAATACTGAATGCCAGAAAACAATGGAGCAATAATAACAATTTTAAGAGAAAAAGACTTAAAAACTTTTTTAAAGATTTTATTGATTTTAGAGAGAGGAGAGAAAGACAGAGAAAGATGGTGGGGAGGAGCGGGAAGCATCAACTCGTAGGTGTTGCTTCTAGTATGTGCCTTGATTGGGCAAGCGCAGGGTTTCATACTGGCTACCTTAGCATTCCAGGTCAACACTTGACTCACTGAGCTACCACAGGTCAGTCATGACTTAAAATTTTTATATCAAATTGTCATTAACTTGCAAGATTAAGATATTTTTAAACAAGCAATATCATACCATAGTATCCACAAAAACTTACTGAAAAACTAACTTAAGACTTTTTTTCCAAACAAGCCAGAGATGACTCAAAATAAAATGTAAAGAACTGAGATGTAGAAATATTAAGCAACTATGCCAGTCAAAAAATCAACTTGTCAATGTTATAAATCAATGAAAAAAAAAACTTGAATAAACATACTTTTAAAAAACTAACCATTTTATATTGAACTGATTCAAAATCCCAAATTATAGTCATAGAAAACAGGAATTTGGAAAGAGGAGTTGAAGAAATGTAAAAGTATTCCAAATTTTACATGGGTAAGTTAACACTCTCAAAAAAGAAAATCTATCAAAATATTCAAGAACAAAAATGTAATTATCTAGACCAAAAACAGAATGTGCAGTTTTTCAAATAATTACTAGAAGTAAATAAACTATATTACAAAAAAATATGGTTGTGAATAATAAATTAGTTATGATAAGGATTACAAAAAGGTTACAGATGTTTATTAAAATATAAACAGATTCTAAGGTTATAAATTTGGAAATATACTTCTCATCAATAGAGGACTATTTAATTGTTAGTGATTCTAAATGATGGACTATTATGCATTCATTAAAAATTGTTTTTGAAGCAATTTACAGGCTCACAGTAGTTGTTAAAAACAAGAGATTCAGAAAGATAAAATAAAATAGCATAAGAAAATGCATCAGAATGTTGACAATATTGGGATTCAAGAAATTCTAGTTTTCTCACAGGTTTTCTATATAATTTTAAAAAATTGGCAGCTAATATTTTTACATGCAGGAAACAATGAATAACTATATTACCAACAACAATGCCAAGGGAATGGAAAGCAGAAAAGATAAAGGGCCTTTATTTCTTATATTTTTATGAAAAAAATACCAAATGTAAATATTTTTTTTAACTTTTTTATTTTTTACAGAGACAGAGAGTGAGTGAGTCAGAGAGAGGGATAGACAAGGACAGATAGACAGAAACGGAGAGAGATGAGAAGCATTAATCATTTGTTTTTCATTGCGCGTTGCAACACCTTAGTTGTTCCTTGATTGCTTTCTCATATGTGCCTTTACCACGGGCCTTCAGCAGACCAAGTAACCCCTTGCTGGAGCCAGTGACCTTGGGTTCAAGCTAGTGGGCTTTTTGCTCAAACCAGATGAGCCTGCGCTCAAGCTGGCTACCTCGGGGTCTCGAACCTGGGTCCTCTGCATCCCAGTCCGATGCTCTATCCACTGCGCCACCACCTGGTCTGGCCCAAATGTAAATATTTTGATCAGATAAAAATAGTAGTCCTCAGAATGTTAACTATATAGATGTACATGTCTTCAACTCATAAGCAAATGACTATACAATGTGATGAATGCTTTAACCTACACATGTCAAGGTGCAATAAAACACTGGGTATATATATTAGGTGCTGAAGGCAGGGATAACATGAAAGTGGAGTTTTTCCAAAAGAAATGAGTACTTATAAAGGTAAAAACAAATGCAAGGAGAAAAAAGAATAGTGGTTAAGCTCCTGAAGACAAGTTGGTGATGGAGTAGGTGGACGTACCAACTCCCACCTCCCAGAACCAAAGTGGATTACAAACTAATTTTAAGAACTATCATCTGGAAAAAACCAACTTTGGACTAAACTAAGAGGACTCTTCAACCAAGGAACACTGAAGAAGCCACACCGAGACTGCTTAGTGTATCCCAAGGTTCTCTTTACCAAGCCACAGTTGCAGAGCTCCAGGGAAAAGCACCCTGGTCTCATCTCTCCAGGCAGAGGAGAACAGAGGCTCCATCTCCACACATGCTGCAGATGGCTTTTCCAGTCTACCTGAATCATTACCACCTAGAAGCAGCAGTCATTGGGACTTGGACGTGAGCTGCAAAGTATAGAATTGTGACAACAATTCCAGTGCCATGTGGACTTTTCCTGGATGTGGACTTTTTCTGGACTCCTGCTCCTTGTGATAGCTCCTAACGGACTGAACTGGGGTTGGGTTGCATTCGCAGGGATTTGGAATGGTGTTGGTGCCAACTTGGACTTGGTGAACATGTTAAGGACACTACTCTTTTAGGAATTCTTGTTGTATTGGCCAAGAGTTTGCTTAAAGGCTTTAGTCACCATAAAATATATATATATATATATATATATATATATATAAGACTGGATAAAGATGTGGCACATATACACTATGGTATACTACTCAGCCATAAGAAATAATGATATCAGATCATTTACAACAAAATGGTGGGATCTTGATAACATTATACGGAGTGAAATAAGTAAATCAGAAAAAACCAAGAACTGCATGATTCCATACATTGGTGGGACATAAAAACGAAACTAAGAGATATGGACAAGAGTGTGGTGGTTCGGGGGTGGGGGGGGGAGAAAGGAGAGGGGAAAGGGGAGGGGGAGGGGCACAAAGAAAACTAGATAGAAGGTGATGGAGGACAATCTGACTTTGGGTGATGGGTATGCAACATAATTGAATGACAAGATAACCTGGACATGTTTTCTTTGAATATATGTACCCTGATTTATTGATATCACCCCATTAAAATTAATACAAATTTATTTATAAAAATAAAAGAAGAAAAACAAATGCAAGGACCCAGAGGACCCAGAGTATTCAGGAAAAAAGACTTCACTGGTCTTAAGTATAGATTAAAAGTTATGCAACAAAAACAGAAACGCTTACAAAGGTAGTCTAGAAACATTTTATTTTAAAAGAAATAAATAGACAATCTGACTTTCCAATATTTAGCACTTTTGGAAACTTACCTCCAGTGGCAAATAGAGGATTTACTAGAGATAAGACTAGAGACAGAGAAAAAAATCTATTCAAATGGTAAGAAAGGAGCCTGAAATGACTGCAGAGATTAAATTAAAAAAAAAAGATTAAAAAAATTATGTTTAACTGGTTTGTGTGGTGAAGCAGGAGAACCCTCTGACAGCAGTAGATGACACTGCTATTCACAGAGAGGAGGATATGGAAGAGGAGATTCTGCAGTATAAATGAGGTCAGCTTTCAATTACTTTAGGTTTTTGTGTGATATTTAGAAGTAGGGGCAGCTTGAAACTCAAGAGAAGTCTATGTTAAAGATTTGGGGGACACTGGCACCTAGGAATCTAAATTCAATCAGTAGTTGATTTAATAACTACCTCAAATAATACTAAATCCAAATACAGTGTTCATTCTTGCAGATTAAAAAATTGTTAATTTTTTAAATTTCTACTAAGATTACAATATTTTTGTTTCAGAATTTCAATACAAGATTATATTCTAGTTGCTCTTACACCTTACTTTTACTTCTTTTTTTAAATCATTTTTCTTCTTTTCCAAGTGAGAAGAGAGGAAATAGACTCCCACATACACCGTGACGGGATCCACCCAGCAATCCCCCACTTGGGGCTGAATGCTCTACCCATCTGGGGCCATGCTCGCAATTGAGTTATTTTAAGGGCCTGAGGCAGAGGCTCCACAGAGCCATCCTCAGTGCCCAGGGCCAATGAGCTTGAACCAATTGAGCCATGGCTGCAGAAGGAGAAGAGAGAGAGAGAGAGAGAGAGAGAAAGAGAGAGAGAAGGGGTGGAGAATCAGATGGTCGCTTCTCCTGTGTGTCCTGACTGGCAACTGAACCCGGAAAATCAACACACCAGGCCAATGCTCTACTGCTGAGCCAACCGGCCAAGGCCACCCCTTACTTTTACAATGACAACAGTCCAGATGATAAGATTTCTAAAAACTTAACATCTGAATTGAACTATAAAAAAAAATGCAAAATCAAAGCCAAGAAAAACTGAGAAGTCTCTCCTTGAGCCTCGGCTATGCTCAACCAGATATTAGAGAATTAAGCTATGACATACTAAATCGTCAGTAGTAAATAAAAACTAACTTAGCTCCTGAGTCTCTAAAATGTCACCACTATGCACCACCTTTGAGAGAACTGGGAAAACAGTCACTGAAGTCAGTTTCTGTAGGTCTTAGTTCTGTGAATGTTGTTTGGGAAAGATTACTTCAGGTACATGGGTTGAAGGGCAAATGAGAAATAATTTCTATTTGCTTTTGTCAGTTTCAACCAACCAATTTTTATTTTTATAACATAATAATAAAAAATAGGCTTTCCTCTCTCTCAGCATCTTCCATAGACAGAGAACTAGTGGGCACGAGGAGGTCTAGGTATTTGGCAGCCCAGCCTAGAGGTCCTCAATGTCTATGCAATTTTAATCAATGATTAGAAATGTACATTTAACAGTAGAAGGAAACCATGAGTGTACTGATAAATACGGGCCTACTAACAAGTGACAGATAAAAACAAACTAAAATAAGCAGACAAATAATTTCAAGATAGCCTGGAACCAATAAGTACAGAAACATAAAGTTATATAAACTGTAGGGTATAATATCACAGCAAATTGAAACAAATGATGTTAGCAGTAGTCCAGAAATATCAAGATTAAATATAATCTTTAGGGACGTTAAAAAATGTACCAGTCTTTTCCCACACACCTCAGCAAAATGAAGGGATCCACTGTTGGAAAAAAACTAACAAACCCTGAAGTTTCAATATTTATATATTATATTCATTAAAAACAAAACTTTTGAAAAACAGACAAAATTCTTAAGATAAATCCAGATATTTTCCTCACAAGATTCCACAGATTTCACAATGACCAAACTTCTGCCATACTTGCTTCAGTTCTTTCATTTTTCTTTTTCTGAGGCATTTGAAAGTAAATTAAAAGAAGACATACAAGCGTTGCCCAGTTGGCTCTCAGCAGTAGAGTGTCGACCTGACGTGTGGATGTCCTGGGTTTGAGTCCTGATCAGGGCATGCAGGAGAAGCGCCCATCTACTTCTCTACCCTTTCCCCTCTCCTTTCTTTCCATCTCTCTCTTCCCCTCCTGCAGCCAAGGCTCCACTGGAGCAAAGTTGGCCCGAGCGCTGAGGATGGCTCCATGGCCTCCACCTCATGCATTAGAATGGCTCTGGTTGCAACAGAACAATGCCCCAGTTGGGCACAGCATCGCCCCCTGGTGGGCATGCCGGGTGGATCTCAGTCAGGTGCATGAGGAAGTCTGTCTCTCTCTACCTTCCCGCTTCTCACTTCAGAAAAATACCCCCCCACAAAAAAAAGAATACAGATGTCTAACAGATACATAAAAAGATGCTCATCATCAAGTAATCCTCAGAAAAAGGTGGGAGGAGGAGGAGAATGGTCAAGGGAGGTGGAAGAATAGAACAGAAAAGGACAAAAAAATAGACAACAGTGTGGTGACTGGTAGGAGGGGAACAGGTAGAGGCGGGTGTGGGGCATAAATGGTGATGGGTGAAGACTTGACTGGGGGGAGTGAACACAATATGGTGTAAAGAGTTGTGCTGTAGAATTGGGCATCTGAAACCTGCATAATTATATTAATTAGTGTCACCTTAATAAATCCAATAAAAAAGGAAAAAAATGCAAATAAAAATCACAGTGAGATATCACCTCACACCTATTAGGATGGCTATATCAAAAAACAAAATAAAAAAACACAATAACACCAAAAATAAACAGGAAAGAAATAAGTATTAGTAAGAACGTGAAGAAAAGGGTACCCTGTGTATTGCTGGTGGGAATGTAACTCAGTCTAGATACTACAGAAAACAGTATGGAAGTTCCTTGAAAAATTAAAAATAAAGTTACCATATGATTCAGTAATTTCACTTCTGGATACTGAAGGAAGGGAGGAAGGAAGGAAGGGAAGAAGGGAGGAAGAAAGGGAGGGAGGAAAGGAGGGAGGGGAGAAGGAAGGAAGGAGGGTAGAAGGGAGGGAGGGAACTAATTTAAAGATATATGTGACCCCCATGTTCATTGCTGCATTACTTACAACTGCCAAGACATTGGAAAAATCTAAGTGCCCAATGATGGAAGAATAGGTAAACAAAATTTACAATGAAATATTATTTAGTCATAAAAAAGAAGGAAAAGTTGCCATTTGTGATAAGATGAATGCATCTTAAAGGCATTATGCTAAGTGAAATAAGTCAGAGAAAGATAAATACCATATGCTGTCACTTACATGTGAAATCTAAAAAATAAAACACAACACCCAAACACTTAAATACAGAGAACAGATGGTGGCTGCCAATGGTAGGGCTGGGAAGGAGACAAAATGGGTGAAGGTTGTCAAAAGATACAAACTTCCAGTTCTAAAAAAATGTAGGGCACAGCATGGTAACTATAATTAATAATATATATTTTTAAATTGCTGAGACAGTAAAATCTTAAAAGTTATCACAAAAACAATTATAACTATGTATGGTGATGGATGTTAATTAGATTTGTGGTGATCATTTTGCAATATATACAAGTATCTGCTGTATACCTACAACTAATACAATGTTATATATCAAATATATAACTTAATAAAAGTATAGCTATGAAGTCAGTTTTATCCCTATATACAGTGTGTCTGTAAAGTCATGGTGCACTTTTGACCGGTCACAGGAAAACAACAAAAGACAAATGTGAAATCTGTATCAAATAAAAGGAAAACCCTCCCAGTTTCTGTAGGATGATGTGGCAGCATGTGCGCATGCGCAGATGATGACATAACACTATGTATACAGCGGAGCAGCCCACGGCCATGCCAGTCGAGATGTGGACGGTACAGAGGAAGTTCAGTGTGTTCTGTGGCTCACTAAATTCGAATCCGTGACCAAAGTGCAATGTGAATATCAGCACGTTTATAATGAAGCGCCATCACATAGGAATAACATTACTCGGTGGGATAAGCAGTTGAAGGAAACCGGCAGTTTGGTGGAGAAACCCCGTTCTGGTAGGCCATCAGTCAGTGACGAGTCTGTAGAGGCTATACGAGATAGCTACCTAAGGAGCCCTAAAAAATCTGTGTGTGAGCCCACATCGAACTGCACTGAATAGGTATGAAACTGGGAGAGTTTTCCTTTTATTTGGTGCAGATTTCACATTTCTATCGTCTTTTGTTGCTTTCCTGTGACCGGTCAAAAGTGCACCATGACCTTACGGACACACTGTATTTCAGTATACATTTTTTAAAAAGTGAGCATACTGTTTTATACAGCCAAAATGCCATTATCAGTGTTTATATTCTTAAGAAATCATCATAAAGTCAGTGTCTCATCATCTACACTTTGCTCAGATCAAGGGACATTATATTGGTGATAATCTTACCTTTGCTTGTATTCAACAATGTCATCCTTAGTGTGATTTATTAACAGGAATGTAGCTGCTCCATCATGATAATCTGAAAATCTAATAACTGTAGAATGCTCAGCCAAATTAACTTCTGCTATAATACCTCCAAGCTAGAAAAAAGGGAAAAATGATCTATTATGATCATTTCCAAAGAATATTAACAACATTTAATAATAAAAATATTCACAATTTTTCTGGGTTTTATACTACATGTCTGGAATACCATGCTCTCAATTATTATATATAGATGGGTCAAGCTGCAGGTGTATATTCTAGGCACTTCAACCAACTTTCTTTATAACAATTAAATTGTTTTATGAATGTTTCCTTTTAGTACTTTTTCCCTTCACAAAAAGGAAATCATGAACAAATTATCTGATATAAAAATAATTAAGTCCTAGTAAGTAAGTAACATTAGCTTCTCTAATCACACATACATAAATTACCTCATTATCCAGACGCAATAAAATGCAATTTTCTTGCTTGTTAAAATGTATCTTTTTAGGAGGGCCTTCACTTTTTTCAACTTGAATAAGAAGTTTATTTGAAGCATCCTCAGGCCAAAAGGGGATACACTAAAACATACATAGATTTATTTTAAAAAACAACAGATTGCATCATAAAGAACTTTATTTTAATAAACCTATCAGAGTAGACTTAAAATTAATATCTCTTTCAACGCTGATCTGGTTATTAGGTTGCTTACCTTTTAAACAGCTATAAACTGTCTACTTAGGAGATGGGCTGCCACTTGTGGGCAGTATGAATATAAGCAGTAATGGGTAATCAATTGAAAAGTTATGATAAGCAGAGATTTTAATGTGGTCCAGATCTAGAGAAGGGTTGAAAAATCAGCAAGTAAGCTGAGCAGAGAGCTGTGAAGGAAGTGATCCATTTAAAACACTGGTATATTCAGTTACTAAAAATCAATCAGGTTATAGGCAACATTTGTACTTAAGCAGTAATCAAAGTACACACAAATGTTGAATCAGAATCTGTATTAAACACAGAGGCAGGGAAGTCAAACAAGGGTAAAAAAAATAAAATATTCAAAGTTCAGAGTAGAAAATGGGCTCAAAACCATCTGGACATCAGTGATCTGGAAACCAAATTTAAATGAATAGGAGACAGCATCCCCAGAAAGAGGTCTGAACAGCCAGAACTGGAAACAAAGAAAAGAGCTAAAAGAATAGGAATGGGAAAGCAAACTTGTCTGTAAGCTATTATGTAAACCCTGTCTTAGTGTAATAGGCCCCAACCAAATTGATGACTTCACATATTTCAGTGAGGCTGTTCATGTGTGATAGCTGATCATCACCATACAACCTGGGGACAATAGAACTGAGATGTTAGAGATGCTGAGGACCCAGGTTCGAAACCCTGAGGTTACCAATTTGAGTGTGGGCTCACCAGCTTGAGCACAGGATCATGGGCATGACCCCACATTTGCTGACTTGAACCCAAAGACCACTCGTTTGAAGCCAAGGTCTCTGGCTTGAGGCCACCGTCACTGGTTTGAACAAGGGGTCACTGGTTTGGTTGTAGGCCCCTAGTCAAAGCACGTATGAGAAAGCAATCAATGAACAACTAAAAGTGCCGTAGCTATGAACTGATGCTTCTCATGTCTCTTCCTTTCTTCTGTCTCTCTCACCCTCCAAAAAAAAAAAAAAAAAAATTTATTTAACCATAAAAGATAATTAACAAAATTAGACATGGTACATGGTTAAGGCTTAGAAGGTTCCTCTCAGTGTTTCTTACAACCTAGCAGAAACTTACCTGGAAAAGTCAAAAGAGCAGTATACTCATTCAAGTATACTTTCCATGAGTTACTGATATTCTTTCTGAACATTCCCCTAGCCTGCTATTTTCTGGTAGCCTAGCCTTAAAAATACACGTTTTCATGATTAGTGATATATGCTGTATGTCTTTTATTTTATTTTATTATTATTAGTTTTTATTCAGTGAGAGAAGGGCAGGCAGAGAGACAGATTCCCACATGTGCCCCAACCAGTATCCACATAGCAAGCCCACTAGTGGGCGATGCTCTGCCCATCTGGGGCGTTGATCCATTGCTCAGCAACAGAGGTCTTCCTAGAGCCTGAGGTGAGGCCATGGAGCCATCCTCAGCGACTGGGGCCAACTTGCTTCAATCGAGCCATGGCTGCAGGAGGTGGAGAGAGAGAGAGAGAGAGAGAAGCGGGGGGGGGGGGGGATAGAAAAGCAGATGGACACTTCTCCTGTGTGCCCTGACCAGAAATCGAACCTGGAACTTCTACACACCAGGCCGATGCTCTACCACTGAGTCAACCAGCCAGGGCCTGCTGTATGTCTTTTAAAAATAGTATGTGCTTCACCTCTTGATACTAGAAAAAGTAAGAAAGTACTTTTGTGGTGGGAAAACAGAAATAAAGATAAGTTTAACAACTCTACATAGGTAATAATTATAAATATAAACCTTAAGGTAAGGTTGGCCATGACAAGCCAAAATTGTAAAACTTTTAGACTAGCGAAGAAAAGACAAATGGAAATTAAAAATAAACAGAGTAAAGTAAAAAATAAGTTATGCACTTGTAATTGCAATTAATGTAAATATAAACCAACTGTTGAAAGATAAGGGCCATAGAGTAGATTTTTAAAAAAGATAAAACCCAATAATGTTATCAGCAATAGCCACATAAATCAAGACATGGAACTGTTGTCAATAAAAGTATGGAACAATATATACCTAGAAAATCTATAAGCAAAGCAAAGCAAAGCTGGAGTTATAATCTTAGCAACTAATACAGAGCTCTACACCCAAGAAAGATCTGGTAGAATTAATGAGAACAGATGGAACATTTGCCAAAATAAATCATATATTCACTCAACAAATATTTATTGAGAGCATACTATGTTTAATTACTATTTCAAACCCTCCAACAGCTCTCCATTTCACTCAGAGCAAATGTTAAAATCCTTGCAATGGCTCAGAAAGTTCTGCATGATTACTCTTCATTACCAACATACCTTGTTCTCTGCTACTGTTCCTTCCTCCAGTAATATCGGGCACTTTCACTCTGCCTCAAACATGCCAAATATTCTCCCACCCTACGGCACTACCCTGGCTGATCTTTCTGTCTCTAATGCTCTTTTCCAGATATCCACATTGCCGAGTAGTCCACTCCTGACTAAAAAGCTATGTGCAATTACTCAGGTCAGAAGTCAGTTACAAGGCGATTTTATCTGGCAGGCCTCATGGGGAAAATTGTTCTCCTCATACCGGACCAGGGGCAGAGCCAGCGCCTCGCATTGTCAAAGACTTCGCCCCACCTCCAGCCACACTCTTGCACGTATCTGCAGTCCAACACCAGACACCTTCCTTCAGAGGCCTTCCTCAGGAACCTCTGTAAAACTTCTTTATCAAGGAGATGGGGAACCTTGAAGCCACTTACTCTCTACTCTGACTTAGTGGTCAGGACTTTCCACCCCTAACCTTTTCTCCTTGTACTCCTCCATCCCTCAGGTCCATAAAAATGTAAGAGCCTTTTGTTTCGGTCTCGCCTGACAGTGAAACAACCTCCAGCTCTGTACTGATCTACCTGACTGCTGACCAAGGCTGTTCCACAGCAAAAATGGAAGAGGGCAAAGGTGGGGCTTTCTCTAGTTTTGCTTCTTGCTTACGCTATCACAGTTATTAAAGGCTTGATTATTACGTTCATTTTGGTTTGTTGTCTTAATCAGCTACTCCAATACCAGGAGGCTCAGCTTCATTCAGCTCAGGTGAGCTCCTAACAATTGTTACCTCTCACATTCCTCCAAGTCTGTTCAAAATGTGACCTTAATGAGTCCTATCCTTGACTACCTTACATAAAAATATAGCTCACCCCTCATTTGTTCTCTCTCTTTTTAAAGTTACTGTATTGATAGAAAGCAGAAGGAAGAAATGGGGGAGGGAAGAAGCATCAACTTGCTGTTCCACTTAGTTGTTCCATTTAGTTGTGTACTCATTGATTGCTTCTCGTACGTGCCTTGACCAGGGATTGAACCTATGACCTTGGTGCAAGGGATGCCGCTTTATCCAATGAGTACCCCGGCCAGGGCCTCATAATACTTCTTTACCTGTCTTATATCCTTTCTCCCCATTAGATTTGACATCTTTAAACATATTATATATTTTACTAATTAGCTATGGTATCGTTAATGCAATGTTTTCCTACACTTCCGTTGAAATATAAACTACATGAGAACAGGAACTTGTGGTTTTGTTTTGTAAGGCACATAGGAATACACAAAATAAGTATTCGCTGAAGAATAAATTAACAGGCAGATCTGAAAAAAGTACAGCATCTGGAAATGAGAAATATTTAAAAAACTCAGTTGAAGACTTAAATAACAATAAAATAGACATAGTAACGGCAAAAAATTATTGAAGATACATATGTAATATTTATCCAGATTACAGTACAGAGAGTTATACACATGGACAATATAAAAAGGTATTAAGAGACATGGAAGATAGAATATGAAAGTCTAGAGTAGGGCCTGGCCAGCTGGTTCAGTGGGTGGAGTATTAGCCCAGTGTGCAGACGTCCTGGGTTCAATCCCTGACCAGGGCACACATGAGAAATGACCATCTGCTTCTCTTTCTCTTCCTCTTCCTCTCCCCCTTTTTATTCTCCTCTCACAGACAGTGGCTTGATTGATTCAAGCATCAGCTCCCAATGGGGTTTCCAGGTGGATCCTAGCTGGGGCACATGTGGGAATCTGTTTCTCTACCTCCCCTTCTCTGACTTAAAAAAATTCTAGAGGCCCTGGCTGGTTGGCTCAGTGGTAGAGCATCAGCCTGGCGTGTAAGAGTCCTGGGTTCGATTCCCAGCCAGGGCACACAGGAGAAGCGCCCATCTGCTTCCCCACCCCTCCCCCTCTCCTTCCTCTCTGTCTCTCTCTTCCCCTCCCGCAGCCAAGGCTCCATTGGAGCAAAGTTGGCCCGGGCGCTGAGGATGGCTCCATGGCCTCTGCCACAGGCACTAGAATGGCTCTGGTTGCAACAGAGCAATGACCCAGATGGGCAGAGCATCGCCCCCTGGTGGGCATGCCAGGTGGATCCTAGTCGGGCGCATGCGGGAGTCTGTCTGACTGCCTCCCCATTTCCAACTTCAGAAAAATACAAAAAAAATTCTAGAATATGTCTAATTAAAGGCTCAGAAGGAGAAAATGGAAAACCAAGGAAGAGAGAATATTTAAAGAGACAATAGTTTTGATTTTACAGAAAGTATGAAACGTCATTAATCCCTAGATTTAGCAGTAAGGCATTTCACACAGGATAGAAAAAAGGCACCGACAGGTAGATAAATAGTAGCATGACTGCAGAACATTAAACACAAAAGGAAGACTGAAGGAGAGGAGAAAGATGACCTCCAAAGAAATAACAGAATCACAACCAAATCTGCAACAAAACTGGAAGCCAAAAAGCAATGGAGTAAAATATACAACATGCTGAGAAAAAACAGAATTCATTATGGAAAAAGTGTCATAAAAGAAAGATGATAAAAAAACTTTTATGAATAAATACAAACTGATAATATTTTCCTCCAAAACCAGCACTAAAGGAAATTCTAGAGAATATATCAAGAATGATTCCAGAAGGATGGCTTAAAAGAAGAAATAGTGAACAAAAATAGCAAATACTTCTCTTAAAATCCTAACATATTTAGAATAAAATTTCTTCAAAAGTAAAATATTCTATGAATCTCGGGGCAGTTCTTCAGAAAACTCTGATCTAGAGGTCTAATAGCTAAAGATGAAGTAAAATAAATAGTTTAGTCCCAAGTCACTACCACATTCTTAAAATAACCTGCTTTACCTATTCTTTAAAGGCCATCCTAATAGCTTCCTGGCGAGAATAAATCATTTCCTTCTCTTTCCTGCACATACTCCTAAGCCTTCTACTGCTGTATTTGACCCTATTTAGTTGGTAATTTTTAAATGTCTACCTCCCTTATCAAGCAATGTATTCCTAGATGGCAAGTTTTGGGTTTTAATAATTAAATATCTAGGGCTTAGTGCAAACACTCTATAAATGTTCATGGAACTGAAACAAAATTAGAGGCTACCTAACTTCAAGGAAAAATAAAAATCCAAAAAGCTGTATAACCGAACTTCATCTACGCACCTGCTCCAAATCGAGAGAGAGCCATTTATCATTTCCCTCTTCCGCCACTGATATACGATATTTGCTTTTATTTTCAACCATATAAAAAGGGGTAAATGTCACAATTCTGGTAATGTTAAAACTGCTGAGGTCTATAGTGACACCAACCTAAGGAAAAAATATTAACATTTCAAAAACTGTTATTTATCATAACATCCTTAAAAACTAAGTAGTCAATAAACACAGTTTAAATAAGTTTCTTCATGAGCATAGAATGAACTTACTTGATAATCCATTCTCAGGCCTTTACATTTAACAGCTCCATGACTTCCAACAGTATCAATTGAAAACTGATCTGACAATCCACTATCAGTTACCATAAGTTGAACCTAGAAATAAAATATTTCAATCATATTATAGTTTAGGTACCTTTAAAAATTCCAACCTAAATTGATAAGTTTTATGCTTTTTTGAATAAATAATATTATGCTGTTAATGCACTAAACCTTTTCCATAAGAAATTCTAATGCTTGCAACTTCAAATATTTAATAGATGTTATTTCTTTGTATTTCATAATATTTTATTTTTTAAAATTCAAATCTAAAAAGAAGTGATAAATAGCTAAAACAATTAAAATTAATAAAACTTTACATACCTTATTGTTATTAAAAAAGTGCTTTGGTTGAAAAGAAAAGAGAACTGGCATTTTATAATTAGGTGGATGCTTTCGATGAATTCCATCAGCTTTATATTGTAACATTCGACCAGTTTTATTGACCATCCAATATGGGCTATGAAATGCTACAACTGTCTGGCCAGGATTATAAGTCACATGGATAGCAATATCTAAATCAGTCTTTTCTATTTCTGTAACACAGGTAAAATTGATGAAACTAATATCCTGTTGATTAGGTTTTATATGATATTCACTTTTCCAATCATGATTAAGATAGTCAAGTAGTTTTAAATGTAGTCTGGCTTTATCCAATGGCACAGTACAAATATGGGCAGAACATCCTTCACTTAGGGTAAAAACTTTATGTTCACTCCCCTGTAATAAAAAAAAATAGAGTAAATTTTTTAATGTTTCAGAATAATATGCCAGAAAACTCTATTTAATGATTCCAAATGCTATACAAAATGCTTTTGATATCTACTTCTGTCAGAACAAATTAGAAGACATATTCAAGTTCAAACTTTGCCAACTATGTAAATGTCCATAAATTATTTGAGGTATGAGTTATCATAATTGTAAAATGGTCTAAAAATCAACTTCAAAGGACTAATACAAGGATAAAATAAAATAACATAATGTGAAACTCTGCTTGAAATAATAAACATTATAAAACACAATAATCAGTCATTTAAAAAATCTTATCCGTCCCTGGCCGGTTGGCTCAGCGGTAGAGTGTCGGCCTGGCGTGCGGGGGACCTGGGTTCGATTCCTGGCCAGGGCATATAGGAGAAGTGCCCATTTGCTTCTCCACCCCCCCTCCTTCTGTCAGGCACTGTTCTAAATCCTTTACATACATCATCTAATTTAATTTTTCCTATATCCCAATCATTCAAGTTTTATTATTAATCCCATTTTATAACCTAGGATAAATGATTCAGAAAGATAATATAACTTGCCTAAAGATATATGGCTAGGCTAGTAAGTGATAGGGCTATGATTAAATCTCAAATCTATCTGAAAGCAAAGTGCAAATTCTTAACCACCATTATACCTGTCAAATAAAAACAGGCATTCTTAGGTCATAGATGTGTGAATGTTACACCCCCCAAAAAATTATCAAAGAAGTATATACATATAGTAAATCCCAATAATTAATAAGACTACAACAAAAACAAAACTTATTAGATCACAATGAAGAATTTTGCTATATTTAATAAGCATGACAAATACATTAAAATCTTAAGATGGAATCATACATAATTTGTTAAAACAGTATTTTTTTAAAAAGCATCTTTATAGAGCTTAAAATCCTTCTATTATTTAAAAATTTGATTATTAGGAAAATTAGATTGTTAGAACTTTTAGATTAATATCGGCAAACATTTAACATGGGGGGTGGGTTGGGAGGGGAAACCAAGAACAACCTACACCCCCTTTTCCCTAACTTTCGTTAACAGCCTTTTAGAGAACTACCGTGAGGATAATATAATGTAGCAGGGCTTTTCTATTTAAGGCTAGTGCTTGAATATTATTTTAATACTAATTCCTATACTTCTTTCAAAAGTCAAAATTCATCTTTTTAATGAATTATGTATGAAATGTACATGCATGGAAAAAATTAAAAATACATATTCTAAAACTAACACGATATTTTCACCTTAAGTGCTACCTTCAGATGATGTGATTGTGGGCAATTTGTATTATCTCTATTTTCTAAATATTCTAATGGAATTTATATTACTCTAATAAATGTTTTTTAAATGACATCACATTTTTGTGTCTGATTTATATTCAACTTAGTAGCCAAATATCAAGATAGTGGAAAATATATTTTAACCCACATTTTATAAAACATGATTGAAACATACCTTTTTCATTTGAAGTATTTATTTATTTCAGTATTATAATTTTTATTAGAACTATAAAATATTTATTGTTCATAATTTTAAATAACTAAAGCTACAATATCAAAGACACAAAAGCATTAGAAAATTCTAGAATACCTCTATATAATAAGCAATTTTGTAAGGAAGAAGATTTCGGAGTAGGATAGGTGGCCACAAATGTATTATGTATGGTAAGTCCCAACCATCTTCTGAATACACTGACAGAGATGTCAAATTATCTTTTTCGGGGACAACATTAATAATAAATGGTTTCTTGGAAGGGTTTATAGGTCTACAGTGCTTCTTTAGAAAAGTGCCATCATTTTTTATAATTTCTTCAAAGTCAATTCCTTCACACATTTGATAGTCCTCATCTTCTGGCTTCAGAGAAAGGAGAGATCTGCATAAAAAATTAAATATGCTTTGAAATGCTTTAAAAGAAAATCCCCATATTATTCTAATATATTTTTATATTTTCACATTCTTTGAGATAGGTAAGATAGACAACAAACAGATATTTTCATCTTAACTTTCAGGAATAAGTTATTTAGCTTTTAAGAAAATATTTTTCTTGTAAACTTACTGTTTTAAATGTATGTTTACAATTCACTATGTATGGTGTTATGTGGGCACCAGACTTTGTAGAGTGATAACTTTATAAGATATATGTGTCTAATCAGTGCTGTACACCTGAAACTAATATGTCAACTGTAAATGAAAATTTCAAAATAATTTTTAAAAAGTTAGAAAAAATAGAGCAAAGAAAAGAAATGGGAAAATATACATTTATAAGATAACTAGAGCCTTACAAAAAAAATCTATAACCATATACATCATATACACACTATCTGTGACTTGTATATTTAACTTAAATAAGTTGGCTTTCTTGAATATGTGGTCCTAATAGTACATGTCCTAAGTAAATGTCCCAAGTGAGTCATAACTAAAAAATTATTAATGAAAAAATTATTATTGAAAAAATTAATAATAACCAGCTTTATAAGATTAATGAAAAGAAAGCTATCAATATTTAACTTTAGGAAAATATAGGGCAGGGGTAGCCAACCTTTTTATACCTACTGCCCACTTCTGTATCTCTGTTAGTAGTAAAATTTTCTAACCGCCTACCGGTTCCACAGTAATGGTGATTTATAAAGTAGGGAAGTAACTTTAATTTACAAAATTTATAAAGCAGAGTTACAGCGAGTTAAAGCATATAATAATAATTACCAAGTACTTTATGTTGGATTTTCACTAAGTTTGGCAGAATAAATCTTTATAAAACAACTTAGTATAGTTAAATCTATCTTTTTATTTATACTTTGGTTGCTCTGCTACTGCCCACCATGAAAGCTGGAATGCCCACTAGTGGGTAGGGACCAGGTTGACTACCACTGATGTAAGGCATAGTTGTAGAAGTAGTTATAAGATGATAGTGACAAAATCACTAGGCATCGCATATGATTAATTTATATATTAAAATATCACATTCTGTTTACATTTCAACTATACTTAAGGTTTAATAATTTTTAAAATTTAAGCTGTGTCCAAGTATAAACAGTTAAGAAATATTTTTATACTTATAAAACTAATCAATGATGTAACACTATTCCTTATAGGTGAATTGTCAATACTATCTTCAACCCTAATTAACGTTCGTAAGCTTTAGTCCTAAAATTTTGAATGTCTACACATACTTCTCTAATGATGTCTGATGGTGCCTTAAATTTGCTCAACTGAACTCTCAACCCTCCATACCCACTTGTTTGTATGTCTATTCTCAGAACTTCTAGCTACCGGCACTCTACATTCTGATATTAGACTCTTCCTTCTCTCCTGACATACACATAAGTATAATTATCTGTCAAATCAGTCATAAGATTTAGCCCATCCTTCTTCATAATCTTTCTATAATTTCCATTTTCTTAAATATTTCTAATACTTAAAAATAAAAACTTAATTTTCTCTAATTAAACTAATGCCAATACTCATCCAGATTATCACTACTGACCCATTATTTACTAAAGGTCAATCTGGAAATGAACAAATGAATATGTCATTCTTGACTCTTAAAGATATTCCAATCAGGTAGGAAATGTCATGTTAAAAGATAAATAATGCACTGTGATAGGTACCAAACACATGTGTACACAGCAGACTAAGGGTGTGAGGGTGTGATTAGCTCTTTTTAGGCTGGCTATGGACTATTTTAGAGAAGTGACAACTTTCTCAAAAAGCTTTGTTCTGAAGAGAAAACTTGAATAAGAAAAATATGAATGGTTAAAGGAAAGTTTAACAAATAAATGAAAAAAAAATCAGAGAAATACGATTAATGGCATGAGATTCTGGAAGGGAAGGACTGATGGAGTGAATGGTTTTGAAATGGAACACCACACATGTTCTGAGAAAAAAAACAGATGACATTAAAGATGAAGACAGAATTTTCATAATGGATGCAAGAAAACGAGGGAGAAACTATTTCAACGTGAACTAAAACTATCCCTCAAATTTAATCTTCCAACATGTATAATACTCTCCAATAAAATCCCAACTATTCTTTTCCTTTTTTTTTTTTTTTTGCGACAGAGACAGAGAGAAAGAGCGAGGGACAGACAGACAGGAAGAGGGAGATGAGAAGCATCAATTCTTCATTGTGGCACCTTAGTTGTTCATTGATTGCTTTCTCATATGTGCCTTGATGGGGGGAGGGTGCTCCAGCAGAGCCAGTGACCCCTTGCTCAAACCAGAGACCTTGGGCTCAAGCTGGTGAGCCTTGCTCAAACCAGATGAGCCTGTGCTCAAGCCGGCGGCCTCGGGGTTTCGAACCTGAGTCCTCTGCATCCCAGTCTGATGCTCTATCCACTGTCCCACCATCTCGTCAGGCTCTATCCACTATTCTTTATAGACCTACACAAACTTTGTGTTTTCATGCCTCATCTTTGTTCATGCAATTCCTTGCACTTAAGATTGCCCTTCCTCACTCATCTGCACATTACTATATTTTACTTGTAATTGATGCAGGTAATCTCTTGTTTTCCATAGTTTTCTTCCATTACAACTTTTTCTGTAACTATCTACAACCCATCATTTTCTATCTTCTGTATTTACATAATATATTAATCTCCAAAGGTGAAAGATCATATCAATTCACCTTGTTATCCTACAGTAACACCTTACAACAAAAACACTTGATAAATTAATTAAATGTAAGAATTAGTTTACGTAAATTCTATAGTTAAAAAGAGCTATTTTTTAAATTTAAGACTTTATAACTTAAATGTAAGTATACCTACATCTAAACATTGGATCAGGAGAGTAACTAATATGAAATCCAAGCTGGATAGTTACTAATAATTCTAATAAAGATTAACTTCCATGTAACAAATTAATAATTTGCCTTGAACAAAAAAAGTGTAAAGATACTCAAATGCCTAACTTTTCTCTTTTATAAACAGTCACAAACCATAGCAATAATTTATTAAAAATAACACAGAATACCATTAATATTATTCCAAGGCAAAATGAATTTAAAGTTCTTCATAGAAAATTTTAAACATACCTCATGTGCTATCTTTTTTTTTTTTATTGAGAGAGAGAGAGGGAGGCAGACAGACAGGTTCCTGCATGCACCCTGACCGTATCTACCCAGCAAGCCCCCTAAAGAATGATGCTCTGCCTATCTAGGGTTGCTGCTCCATTGCTCAGCAATCAAGCTCTTGTAGTGCCTCAGGCAACACACACCATGAGCCACCCTCAGTGCCCGGGGCCAACTTACTCAAACCATTCAAGCCATGGCAGCAGGAAGAAGAGAGAGAGAGATAGAGATAGAGAGATAGAGATAGAGATAGAGAGAGAGAGAGAGAGAGAGAGAGAGAGAGAGAGAGAGAGAGGGACGGGGGTTGGTTCGAGAAGCAGATGGTCGCTTTTCCTGTGTGCCCTGACTGGTAATCAAACCCAGGAATTCCACATGCTGAGCCAACCAGTCAGGGCCCTCACATGCTATCTTTAGTCTTATAACCCATCTCAAATCCTCTCTAGAACAAGATGAGGCACTGTAAATAATAACTTTATTGTTGTTCTCACAATAATATAATTCTTTCTCTTAGCAAGTTTGAATTAAGCAATAAAATACTGATTATGGTCAGAAGATCTAAACAGTAAAACACTCATTACGTTGACCAGGCCTAATACCTGAAAATATGTGCCTAAAACAGCTGCACTGTCTTCTAAACATCAGGGATCCAATCTTGAATTCCTAGGCATGGGTCAGAATGAATAGAGGGAAGGAATATTTAAGCAATCCTTGTAATTTTGGCTCCATCTTTCTGTAGCATAGGTCTAAGTGTCCATGTCTAGCATGGGTTCTGAATGGGTACCTGGAAAAATAATTTATTAATTCTAAGGAAGATTTTATTCTTCAAAAGAGTTTAATCTCCCTTTTTCTTTGTTTTTAATTTTCAACTCCAAATTAAATATCCTGAATACTTGTTTGTTATGTCATAAACTTATTATTTTGAGACAAGCCCATCATTACTATTTTGTAACAATTTTAATATAGCCTTTCTTAACTTAAGATTTCATATCAATTTTAGTCAGATTACTTTAAATATTTAAGACTGACTAAAATTCTAAAATAATCAAAAGATAAATGAACAAACAGAGAAAATCATTCTTTTAATTCTGTGAGAGGACGGGAGGCAGAGACAGACTCCCACACATGCCCTGACTGGGATCATCCAGCAAGCCCCCTAGGGGACAGTGCTCTGCCCATCTGGGACACTGCCCCATTGCTTAGCAACAGAGCTCTTCTTAGTGCTTGAGGCAGAGGCCATAGATCCATCCTCAGCGCATGGGGCCAACTTGCTCCAATCATACCGTGGCTGGAGGGGAAGAGAGAGAGAGACAGACAGACAGACAGACAGAGGAGGGGGGAGGGGGACAGGGAGAGGGCGAGAGAGAGAGAGAAGAGGAGGAGGGGTGGAGAAGCAGATGGGTGCTTCTCTTGTATCCCAGCTAGTAATTGAACTCAGGACATTCACATGCTGAGCTGATGCTCTACCACTGAGCCAACCAGCCAGGAAAATCTTATGTTTTCTAAGGGAATTCCAAAATAATTTTATTACAAAACCTTTGAAAAGTAAAAATCACTTGCCATAATAGTGTATATACATCCATAAGCTACCAGTCATGCTTAGACATTATTTTAAAAACTATGAATATATACCGTGGAGCAAAAGTAGATGTATAGTATGGAAAATTAGACAATTATTATTATTATTATTATTATTATAATAATAAGTAATAAGATAAGAATAAAGTGTTTCACACACAACTATAATTCTACTTTTGCCCTACCTTGTATATGATTATGGTTATGATGGCTATATTGCAAGCATGTAATAACTGTATTTACTGGTAAAGCATACATAATTTACATGGTATAAATTAAATACATTAACTTAAACAGTATTTCTTTAAAAAAACCAAAACCCTTCTATGTGCCCTGAAACTGACATAGTTATATAGGATAGATTTGACCAAAGTTTGTTAATTTAAAGACAGCTATCCCTATCAAATTAGAAACTAAGTTCTGTAAGAGACTATAGAGCAAAAAAAAAGTTAAAGCAGAATCACCGGTAAGATGACAATGGTATGTTAAATTCATTTCCAGGTGAAGCAATTCCCAATAAAGTTTCCCCTTCATAAACAGAAAGTGGAATTGAAAAATGATTTCTAATCTAGAAAAGAAAAACAAATAATATTTAGTATCATTAAACTAATAAAGATAGTTAAAATACATTTCAACTACATATCCCAATGAAGAACTCACAAGCAATAGTTACCTTGTTTATATAAGTTAGAAAAGACACAAATATGTAATTATTTATCCTAAAAATACGAGAAAAGTTTCTACAGTTTTATTGAAAAGGAATCTCAAAAATAAAACTTCTACCCTGGCTGGCTTGCTCAGTGGTAGAGTGTTGGCCTGGCATGTGGATGTCCCTGGTTCAATTCCCGGTCAGGGCACACAGGAGAAGTGACTATCTGCTTTTCCATCCTTCCCCCTTCTCCCTCTATCTTTTTCTCTTCCTTTCCTGCAGCAATGGCTTGATCAGTCTGAACGTGCTGGCCTTGGGTGCTGAGGATGGCTTTGTGGCCTTCTGCCTGAAGCGCTAAAACATGGCTCTATTGCTGAGCAATGGAGCAATGGCCCAGATGAACAAGGGCTTGTCAAGTGGATCTCAAACAGGGCGCATGCGGGAGTCTGTTTCTCTGCCAACCCTCCTCTCACTAAAATAAAAAAATTTTTTTTTTAATTAAAATAAAACAACCTCCAATAACTTCAAAAATCCTAAAAAAAGAAAGTAAGTAATATCTTCTTGACTTTGAGATAAGGAATAACATCTTGCTTAGATAAGAATATTGGGAAAAGTTCACAGGAAAAAATATTACATCAAAAATTTAAATGTCTATGACAAAATAAAGAACAAGCCTCAGCATACAAATGCCCACCTTTTTAGATTGCTGTTGTATGCTACTTATTGGATGAGATGTATCTCAGAGATATATCTCTGAGGTAACATAAAAGGCAACATAATTTTTATTATTACATATTATCAGATAAACGTCAGTTATATTTACCTTTGGATGAATGAAAACAAATTGGTTAACAAGATCATTTTCTTATCTTTCTATATCTTACTAAGAACTTTCTAATAAGAAAATCACACTGAAATATAAAACATGCTGAGAACTAAGAACAAATGGATAGTCTTAACTTCACTATATTTTATTTCTAGTTATATTTTTGTGTCACCTATTTAAAGCCATAGAAATACATTTTGATTTCTAGAAAGAATACGTGTATGAAACTTAATGTTTATGCAATAAAATTTTAAAATCAATAATAATGAGAACAGCCCAACACTCGTTTTTTTTAAAACAGTTCATTATAAGTCATAAAGAAAAGGAATTTCTGTTTTCAGCCATGATGGAATAATAGGTACCAGACATACTTTCCCAACCTATACAATTGAACACAGCAGGGCAGGGATACACATTAAACAATGATTGTCAGACACTGGGTAATAAGTAGCATAGGAAAGGAAAAAAAAATTTTTTTAAATCTATAAAACAAAGCTCTACAATAGCTCCAGCCTGCTGCCTGGAGTGTTTCCAGACTACTTATAGGCAACGGAGAGTCAAACAGAGCTAAAGTGGACTGAGTTGAGGAGAGAGATGAAAATTTTGGAAAGCCAACATGGTTTAAACTCACAGCACATTGTATGAGAGCAGATGGCTGCATGCAGATGTAAGAATTGTTAAATATCTTGGTATTTAATGTACCCCATTCTCAAGACTTCATTTCGGTACTGATCAGCACATACCCCTTAGTCAACTATCTAAGGCTTGGTAAAGATTTATCCAAAAGGGTCAAACAAAACAATCTCTGTTGTTGACACATAGTTCCTTTTCTCAACAGTCAAAGTGGTTAAACCTTATTTAGTATAGAAGGTATCAGTTGCAATGCCTTACTAGAGAGACAAAATTATCTACGGACTAGAAAGGCTGCCTGAGTCCCACATAAAAAGTTTGAAAATAAGGACTGAGAGGTTCACCTTCCAACTAACAGAACTGCATTGGAAAATAAAATTCAAGAATATATAAAGAAATACAAATGTATATAAAATATCTAGTCAGGTAAAATTCACTTTTAGGCATCCAGTAAAAAATTACTAGACATAAAAAAAATTCTAAATGATCTACAATGAAATAAAACAAAAAATATATATAATGAGAGATAATACACAAGTATTTTAAAACATTTATATAACTATATCCAATATATTCAAAGTAAGGGAAAGACTGAGAATATTAATAAAAGATGTAAAATATAGATTAAAAATTCAAATAAAAATTCTAGAAGACAAAAATACATTGGATGAACTTGAGAAAAGATTGCACATTGAAAAAAATAACTGAATTTAAAGACATAACAAAAGAAGCTATAAATGCAGAAACAAAAGGGGGGGGGAGAACTGAAAGAAAAAATAAACAGACCATTAGTGAGCTGAGGTATAGATTTAAACACTCTCATACATATCTAGTTGTGACCAATGAAGAGAAAAGAGGGAAAAGGCAGAAAAAAATATTTGAAGAAAAAATGCCAAAAAAATTTCTAAAGTTGATAAAAACTATAAATCTACTGATTTAAGAAACTTAATAAATCCAAGTACAAGAGACACAAAGTAAACTACACTAAGACTCATCACAATTAAATTACTTAACACTAGTGATAAAAAGCAAAAAATCTTAAATGCATATAAAATAAATCAACCCTTTGATAAAAGAGCAAAGACAAAAATAATAGCAGACTCCTGTCAGAAACAATATAATCCAATCAACAGTGGAACAACTTCTTAAAAGTATGAGGAAAAATAACCTATCCATCTAGATTTCTATACCCAGTGAAAATAACTTAAAATATAAAAGTGAAATAAAAATGCCTGACCAGGCGGTGGTGCAGTGGATAGAGCGTCAGGCTAGGATGCCGAGGACCCAGGGTTGAGACCCCGAGGTTGCCAGCTTGGGCGCGGGCTCATCTGGTTTGAGCAAAAGCTCACCAACTTGGACCCAAGGTCGCTGGATCCAGCAAGGGGTTACTCAGTCTGCTGTAGCCCCACAGTCAAGGCACATATGAGAAAGCAATCAATGAACAACTAAGGTGTCGCAATGCACAACGAAAAACTAATGATTGATGCTTCTCATCTCTTTGTTCCTGTCTGTCTGTCCCTATCTATCCCTCTCTCCGACTCTGTCTCTGTAAAAAAAAAAAAAATGTTAAAAAAAAGTGAAATAAAAATGAAAATAATTCATGGACAAATTTCATGAAAGATGAAATTACTAGAAGAGTATACTTAATAAGTAACAAATAACCTGAATAACCCTTAAACATAAAATAAAGTGAAACTATATTTTAAAACCTTCATTGAAGGAAAACATTACAAGAAAACTCTAGACCAATACCACTCATGAAGATAAATGCAAAAGTTCTAACATGATTTTAGCAAATCAATCCAACAATGCATTAAATGGTTAATAATGGTTCATTACCAAGTGAGATTTATACTGGCAATGCAAGTCAAAATTTAAAAATCAATAAAATCTTATTTACCATAACAGTTAAAAATCAACCAATGTGCCTGACCCGGCAGTGGCACAGTGGATAGACAGAGCCCTGGTCGGCAAACCACATGCAGCTCTTTGGCCCCTTGAGTGTGGCTCTTCCACAAAATACCATGTGCTGGTGCTACCTTGATAAGGAATGTACCTACTTATATAGTTTAAGTTTAAAAAATTTGGCTCTCAAAAGAAATTTCAATCATTATACTATTGATACTTGGCTCTACTGACTAATGAGTTTGCCAACCACTGGTAGAGGATCAGCCTGAGACACTGAAGACCCAGGTTCAAGACCCAAAGGTTGTCAGCTTGAGCACAGGCTCACCAGCTTGAGCATGAGGTTGCCACCATGAGCGTGGGCTCATAGACATGACCCTGTGGTCACTGGCTTGAAGCCCAAGGTCACTGGCTTGAGCCAGTAGTCACTGGCTTGGCTAGAGCTTCCTGGTCAAGACACATATGCAAAAGTAATCAATGAACAAGTAAGGTGCCGCGACTATGAGTTGATACTTCTCATCTCTCTTCCTATCTGTCTCTCTCTCTCTCTCTCAAAAAAAAATCAACCAATGTAATTCACCATATAAACACATGTTTCAAAAAGATCCTCTCAATAAATGCATAAAATCATCTGATAAAATCCTAATAAGAACTCTTAGCAAACTATAAACAAAGGGAGCATTTTCAACCTGAGAAAGGGCATCTACAAAAAATCAAAGCAAAACAAAACAAAAAACCCTCAAAACATACTTAACAGTAAAATAGTGAAAACTTTTCCTTTAAAATTGAAAACAAAGTGAAAACATCTGCTTTTGTGATTCCTATGGTTCTAGCCAGCAAAACAGACTGACTGACTGACTGACTGAATGAAACAAAATAAATAGAACACATCCAGACTAGAAAGGAAAAAGTAAAAATGTCTTTACAGACACTGTAACTATACATATAAAAAAACTACTAGAACTAAAATGTGCATATACGAAGTTTGGACAAGTTAATATAAAAACCAACTATTCTTCCCCTAGCAATGAAAAATCAGAAATGTGTAAAACTAAAATTTTATCCAAAATTTTTCATAAATACGTACTGAAAATCTGAGTTTGAAATTTAAATGGAAATGAAAAGGACTGAAAATAGCCCAAACAACATCTGGAAAGAACAAAGTGGAACAACCTGTGCTACCCAAAAGTCAGTGTAAAGTATAATCAAGACAGTGTGGCATTACCATGAAGATAAACAAGCAGAGCAATAAAGCCAAATAAACAGTTCAGAAATAAACTGACACAGATATGGTCAACTATGTTTGACAAAAGTGTCAAGGAAACTTAATGAAAAAAGAATAATCTTTTTGGAACAACCGATTAGCCAGCCATATGAGGAAAAAAATGAACTTCAACCCTTACCTTGTATTACAGACAAAACAGTATGTGGTATATCTATATAACAAATTACTACTCAACCATAACGTGCAACTGAACGCAACAACACTGATACATATGAAATTATGTCTAGTAAAAGAATTAAGATTCCATTGTGTATTCCATTTCATTTATATAAGATTCTATATTAGGTAACTAATGTACAATGAGAACATGTTAGTGCAGTGGTCGGCAAACTCATTAGTCCACAGAGCCAAATATCAACAGTACAACGATTGAAATATTTTTTGAGAGCAAATTTTTTTAAACTATATAGGTAGGTACATTGTTATTAACTTAATTAGGGTACTCCTAAACTGGCCTTTGCTAAAAACGCCCTCAATCTGAGAGCCGTGGTTTGCCGACCACTGTGTTAGTGGATGCCTGGGAATAGGAAAGTAGGGAAACAGAAAATGTTTCGAGGAGATAAAAATGTTCGCTACCTTGATTCTGATAAAGGTTTATGAGTGTATTCTAGTGTCAAACTCCTCAACTTTAAATGTACGCAGCTCATTGTATTATCAATTTTACTTCATTAGAGCTATAAAATTTTTTCTCACCATATTCTCTAATTAAAACAAAGGCTATATATATATATAACAAAGACCCCAGCAAAATATTGATGGGTTTTCTTTTTACAAAATACTCTAAAAAAAATTACAACAAAATCCTATCACTGCTCTTATTAGAGTAATACAATTACTGGTAATGATTCTTCTTTTTGATATTATCTGTATGGCTACTACAATTTGTATTCTTTAGTAGTACTTTGCTTTAATTTACTTTTGTTTTTTTATTAGCACACAAATATGCATATGACCCCATAAAAAATCATATTTCGTACCTGCACTGGGGAACGAACTGTTACCTTCTTATTTCCTTCAACTGCATCAATTTGACAAACAATAGATCTTTCAACTCCAGACTCTCTGTGTCTTACAGTGTATAGTCGTCGTCCCACTTTCGTTAAAGGAATTTTATCAGCAGTTGAGTGGTTAGCGGGTGCTAAATTGAATAGACATGTTAGAAAATTTTTATTATAAGTCATTATGTACTAAGTTTAAATAGATGTGAAATATTTGAAACATCAGATATGATTTTTTAAAGTTATGAGGAAGTCACTCATCTCTTTGGAGTAAAGACTATACCAGGGGTCGGGAACTTTTTGGCAGAGAGAGCCATGAATGCCCCATATTTTAAAATGTAATTCCGTCAGAGCCATACAATATATTTAACACTAAATACAAGCAAATGTGTGCATTTTATGTAAAACCAACACTTTTAAAGTACAATAAGTCTCTGAATTCTTTTAAGTAATGTTATGCTGTTGCTAACCAATGATGAATAAAGTACTTCTTACCATTAATGTGACTTCTAGTGCTGCATGGTTTTGCTGATGGCTTTGTAGTCTGGCTGATACATAGTGAGGTTAAGCTTCATGCAGATGTTGAGACTTCTATCCGTTAAACGTGATCGTAGGTTGGTCTTAACGTTCTTTAGATGTGAGAAAGACTGCTCACATGCATACGTAGAGCCAAACACTGTCAGTACAGCAATACTCACAAGCTGCAGTGTGTGGTATGTGATGGGAAGCGTGTTCCAAGTTTTGACAATCAGCTGGTCCATGGGTTGAAGTTTTTTGATTTCTCCCCATTTGTGTTTGCTCGCCAACTCTGCTTGCTGTCGTGCAAGTCTTTCAAATCTTCATTCAGTGAATTGAACTTATTCACCCACATGTCTGAGGCCTTCAGGTCAGCAGCTTGTAGTTCAAAATCTCTGACAGAGACACTGGGGATGTAACTCAGGTCGGCGCTGTCCACTGCACACTCGTGTGGATGGATGATGAACTTAAAAAGATGAGTGCGCTCATGAAATTCTCCAAAGCACGCTTTGGATGACTGCAGGAGTTTAGATGTGAAGCCCGCTAGCTGCTGGAGATCAAGATGTTGAGCAGGGTCACTTGCTGTGCATGCATCTTTAAACTCTCCCAGTTTTTCAAAGTGTAGTAAATGACCTGTTTCAATGTCGGCAATGAAGAGTTCCAGCTTGTTTTCAAATGCAAACACTGCTTGTTGAAGGGATAAGACTGTATTTCCAATGCCTTATATTTTCACATTGAGCTGGTTCAGATGTTCAGTCATGTCCACGAGATAGTAGAACTTCAGGAGCCACTCAGTGTTAGCTAACTCAGGATGCTTGACATTTTTCATTTCAAGAAAAGTCCGAATTTCGCTCAGACAAGCTGCGGAATGGCTGAGCACCTTCCCTCTTGACAACCAATGCACATTGCTGGCAGAAGCAGACCAGGATAATTATTCCCAACTTCATCCAGCAGTGTTTTAAACTGGTGATCATTTAAAGCTCGGGCAACAATAAAGTTGACCACCCGAATGACCAGCGACATCACCTCACCAAGCTGCTCACCACACATCTGAGCACAAAGTGCCTCCTGATGTAGGATGCAGTGAAAACTTAGGATGAGTTTCTTTTCATGTTCATGAAGAAGCGCTACGCATCCTCTGTTTTTCCCCACCATGCACGGAGCACCATCAGTACACACCGAAATAATTTTATCCATTGGTAGATTTTTTCTTTAGCAAACTCAGTGAAAGACTTGAATAAATCCTCCCCTCTTATTGTCTGTTTCATAGGCAAAACAGTAAGACTTTCCTCTGGTAGTGTGGCACCGACAGCATACCTTGCAATCACGCTGAACTGGGATAAATGGCTTACATCTGTTGACTCATCCAAAGCGAGAGAAAAGAATGATGCTGCATTTAATTCCTTCACTTGTGTTGCCTCAATTTGATTTGCCATCATGGTGGTACTATCGTGAACAGTTCTTGCCGACAGAGGCATGTCTTTTATTCGTTTGATTATCTTGTCTTTATCCAAAAAATCATCAAAAAGTTCATTGGCAACATCAAGCATGAATGTTTTGGCATACTCCCCATCTGTGAATGGCTTTCTGTTTCCCACAATTGCTAAAGCACTAGCAAAGCTAGCTGAATTCCAGTCACCTTGTTGGGTCCAAACACTGAGTTGCTGCTGACTAGCTTGCACATTAGCTCTTGACATGCTTTCCTCCTGCTGTCCCCGGCTGGATATTTCGATGCAAATGTAGTATGGTGTGTGTTAATGTGCTGCTTTATATTTGACTGTTTCATCAATGCAATTTTATCATTGCATATTAGACACACTGCAGAACCTGCTCTCTCTATAAAGGCAAATTCTCCTGTCCATTCCTGCTGAAAAGTACAATACTTCTCATCTTTTTTTCTTTTAGCCATCTTCTTCGTAAAAAGGGTTTCTGCAATTAGCTAGCTGACTACTTGATTAAAAGGAGGGAAGTTTACTTCCTGACCTCACAACGACCTGTGTATGTTATGCATTATCCAATAAAAATTTGGTGTTGTCCTGGAGGACAGCTGTGATTGGCTCCAGCTACCCGCAACCATGAAAATGAGTGGAGGGAAATGAATGGATTGTAATACATGAGAATGTTTTATACTTTTTAACATTATTATTTTTTTTATTAAAGATTTGTCTGTGAGCCAGATGCAGCCATCAAAGGGCCACATCTGGCTCGCGAGCCATAGGTTCCCGACCCCTGGACAAAGGGATTATACAAAGGGATTATAGAAAGAGTATTTCTATGTATAGACATAATGTATATAAAGGGATATTGTAAGAAACCACAATGCATTTTTACAACATTCATCTAAAAGCTTCAAAAATTTTACCAAAAAAATTTTTTTTAATTGAAAAAAGTGTCACAGTGGTTTGAACTAAGACAACACTTATGAAAAAAAGTTTCATAATATTTAGGAACAAATAAATTCATAAACCTTTCAAAATAACTAATAAGAAGAATTATAAAATACAAGAAAACATAATCTCTTATCTTCTGTTATAACAGCGAGAGCCAAGACCTTCAGGCAGTCATTGGCAATTAGCAAGGTAGCTGCAATTTCTCTGTTTTTAATTTTTCAAATATATGACACTTTTTATATCTAAGATTTAAGCAAAATTTTATACACATTCATCAAGTATTAAGGTGACCAATTGTCCTTCGTTAGGGAGAACAGTCTTTCTTTTGTAAGTTCCGTCCTCCCTTGAAAAGTGTCCTCCTACATGTCCTCCTTTTTGATATTGGAAGACTGATCTGTAAATGTCCGTATTCTATCAAAGCAGAGTTGATCCATTGCATGTGATGTGATGTATTTGTATCTAAATGAGTACTTTTTCTTACAATTATTAATAAAATGTAATAGGCATGTAAGCATAATTACAATATAAAATATTACAAATGTTTTTATTATGCATTTATCATATTATAGCGCAGTGGTGCTATAAATCAAAAGGGTGCACCCTAGAAGATTTCCAGGTGCATCCTATGGTATTCCAGAGAAATATGTGCCTGTTGGAGACCAAATAACCAACAGGATTTTTGGAGTTTAGATTTTTGGGGGACAAAGGTTTGGGGAATTGGCTGTAAGCTGACAGTCTGCCCAACCACACACCTCACTTGCCTGATTAGGTTGCAAAAGGCTGTTAAGCTGTGGTGCTGCATTGTTTACACTACCTGCCATGTTCCCCAGAAAGACTGGAGGCAAGTTTCTTCTATCTTTTGGTGTAAAGTTAAGATGATATGTATGGTGGGAGTTTTCTGCACTCAACACAATTAAGAGTAAAAAGAGGCCCTGGCCTGTTGGCTCAGTGGTAGAGCGTCGGCCTGGCGTGCAGGAGTCCCGGGTTCGATTCCCAGCCAGGGCACACAGGAGAAGCGCCCATCTGCTTCTCCACCCCTTCCCCTCTCCTTCCTCTCTGTCTCTCTCTTCTCCTCCCGCAGCCAAGGCTCCATTGGAGTAAAGTTGGCCCGGGTGCTGAGGATGGCTTTGTGGCCTCTGCCTCAGGCGCTAGAATGGCTCTGGTTGCAACAGAGCAACATCCCAGATGGGCGGAGCATTGCCCCCTGGTGGGCATGCTGGGTGGATCCTGGTCGGGCGCATGTGGGAGTCTGTCTGACTGCCTCCCCGTTTCCAACTTCAGAAAAAGAAAAAGAGTAAAAAGAGAGGAATTCTTCAATGTATTGACAAGGAAATGAGAGTTTGCCTTCAAATATATGTCTAAACAATGAAAAAATTGCTAGGACACATCAGGCTCATGTTTCTCATAAACACAGAATGAAAAAACTAAAGACATTCACGCCGAGACCTGCCGAATTTACTAAATCTTACTAAGAATGTATCTATCTATCTATCTCTCTCTCTCTATATATATATATATATAGAGAGAGAGAGAGAGAGAGATAAGTTTTTTGTTTTATTTTTTAACCCTTTTTCTTATGAATTCTAAAAAGCATAACTCTAAAAATGTAACATAAAAATGTTTTTTAATGTCAGAATAAATTTAATTTTGTTGTATTTATTTTGTTTACTGTAAAAGCACACTTGGACTTTATACTTTTTTCTTTAATATTTGACTTAATTATTATAACATATTTCTCAGAAATTTGTATATAGTGTGCCTACAATCATTTGTAGAATTTTAAATGCACCCTTACTTCAAAAAGTTTGAGAACCGCTGTTAGTGTATTATTGTTGCAATGAATAAAATGTTTCTTTTATTTACGATATTGTTTTTCTCAATTTATTTTTGTCCTCCTTTTTATTGTAAAAAAGTTGGTCACCTTACAAATATAAATGCGTATATTGCATCTATTGGGGGAGAATTGTTATCTACATCAATTCCCTTATCTCATTCCATAAAAATGTTAGTTCAAGAACAAATAAGAGGCAAAACTGATGAGAACAATTCACTGACAAGGTCAGATAAGATCTGAAACATTGCCACTACTGTGCATCATTTCCTGGCTAGGCGAAAGCACTAGCTATCTGTTTTCGCACTCCTAACCAATGTCTAATTAACATTTCAAATAACTATTTAAATATCAAAGTATCAGAAAGTGGTGTGGGTGAGGCTCTGGGACTATTTAACTTCACAATAAGTATATACTGTATGATGACAATTTAAGAATTATTTACTTTTACTCCTCAAGAAAATGAAAAGCTTCTGAGAAGCAGAGAGGACAAAAAAATTTTTCACCTCAATAAGCATAACATAAAAAACATTTACAACCCCCCAAACCATTATACTTTGCCATTTCCATAAATTCAAACCTTATTTTGAATTTATTCAGCTACACTGGTGGAATATCAATGAGTTATTACCAAATGTGGTTAAAACACCACCCACCAATAGCTATGGTCTGTAAAAGCTGAGTAAGAATATGATCTAGTATTTTCCCTCTCAATAACGTAAAGCAGCAAATTACCCCACTCTAAATAAAGTGGTGAATAAAGAAAGTTAGAATATGGCATACAAAACTATACAAAAAAGTTTCATAACACTTAGGAACAAAAGCAACCAAAGCATTGTAAGGGAAGAAACAAAATTCCAAACTTACTAGGAAGGAGATAAAAAACTTGTAAGATATCATAAGTGAGTAAAATGATATGTAAAATATAACAAAAGAAATAAAAAAGCCCAGGAAGGTAATTTGTTACTCACTAAGAAGAATGAAGAAAAGTTTGCTGCTTAGGCTGGTCATTGCATTGAAATGATCATTGTCTTTTGTTCGGACATAATCCATACTTAAACTCTCCTCGTTTTTCAATACATAGGACTTTGCCATTGGAACGTTGAGTACACTAAAAGAATCACTTGGTGAAATAGTGATAGTAAGTCCAAGAGAATTGAAAATCATAAATGGTGCTAGATCCCTTATGAAAGCAGCTGAAGATCCAGTGGCAGCTTCTGTAAATGCCTAATAAGGAAGAATTATCATTAGTAAAGTAAAATGAAATGGGGATACTAAATGACAAGCAGAACACTAATAAACATATGGCAAGTAACTATGTGAATAATTTTTTTTATTCAAGAAAAGTGGTTAATACAGACTAGTACAGCACATTTAAAATTTCAAATGTCTTTTCTTACCTTGACCAAATTATTTAACATTACAAGACCACATTTGGATAATGTAATGTTTAGTTGGTCTTTTGAATAGAAACTGATGACAGTTTTATATTCTGGAATTTTGTAATTTTCTTCTTCAGACTCTGACTCAACAATGGCCTGTTTTGCTTTCTTTTTCATCTAAAATGATATATAAATTATAGAAATATGAGGAAAATGTGTTCCTACAAGCACAACATAACTCATTTTGAAAAGGAAAAACTTTCGACAAATCCCAGTAACATTAGAAAGAGCAAAAATTTTATCAGCTCCACTGCCTTATTGGAATTACTTGGACTTCAGCCAACTAAGGTCACATAGCACAGAGCAGTATAATAGGAAAAATTCTTCTCATCCTCATTGATACTAAAATGACAGGTACATTTTAGAAAGGAAAAAAAATATCCAAATTACTAAATGCATGCGGCCTCAGAACGAAAACGAAAAGCATATCATTTATAGCACATGACAATTCAGAACAAGAAAAGTCATTTAGTTTATTGGTCATGCTATAAATAAAGAGCAGAAAATCAGGGACTTAACAAGTCCAACAATAGCTGCAAAGCAGTGTCACTAGAACCCAGAACTCATGAGAAACAATGCCATCTACATCTTTTTAGGATTCACAGATCTAGTGCCCATGTATACTCCAACCTAAAAACCACCACATAAGTTCTTTTACCAAAGTCCTTTATTTGAAATACGTGAAAAATCAAATATAGTGATCTAATACAAAAAGCTGGACATGCCAAGCTAGTCACCTTTGTTGTTACTTTCATTGGCTTTAAACAACTGAACACCTATCTGCAGATTGACTGAATTTGCATTAGGGAGGAAACATGTAGCCTCTTGCTTCAGAAGCACAATTTTATCCAACTAAAGGTCTTGATTCTTATCATTATCTAAATTCACAACATATTTCAAACAAATAACATATTCTCTTCCATTTACACATCCTTCAGAAGACAAAGAAAACTCAGAATAAATAACAACCTACAAGATACAAGTGGCATTCTAATATGAATGGGGTCCCTGCCGTCAGAATTGCACCTCACCTCCTCAATACTGAAGGTACTATTAATTTAGTGAAGACCCTCTCTGCTATCAGTTCTCTCACACATTAGAATGAAGTTGAAAACTGTGTCTTCTTCAGACAGACACTGAAAATTTTACAACTTCAAATATACCTTGATTCCAAGATTCCATGGTCTAAAATTCTCAGTCTGATCAATTTCTAAGGGTTCCAGCAAAGGTTCCCAGACACCAAACATTTCATTGTAATAATGCACCTATAAAGAAAAATTTTAATTTTTTAATAAGGCATTCTATTATTTGCTAAAATAATTTTCCACCCCCAGAGGTACTGTAGTTTAAATTATGGAGTTTATGTCTAGTGTAAACTGATCTAATAATCTACCTTTTATCAAAATATATGGAGATTTATAAGCTGCTATATTATTTGTATTGTTATAGTTATATATAAATAGAGGTTGAGACTTAGTACATTACAGATGTTCAAATTCTGACTAGAATTCTGTATATTTTGCAGAGGATTTTATCTAGGGTGTCCGGGAAGTTCAGAGAATTCAAATAAATAAACACTCATTGAATCCTATGTTATTTGCCTTTAAAGGCTTTTGAAAAGTTAAAAAATGTCAATAATAAATAAGAAAAAAAGTCAATAATATATGATAGACACACACAGTTTTGTATGTTTAGTCTGGCCTGGAAGTCAAGGAAAGATGATAAAATGAGAGTTTTACCTGGATTAAATTATGAAAACTAAACTATGGTGTTAACCAAGTGAGGAAAGCACTGAAGGAGTGTGTGCAGGAAACTAATGAATAGCATGTAGCATGTTTCCGTATAGGAGAAGTAGCACAGCCAGACGAGGGGTAGTGAAAACACGGAAACAACATATGTTGGTTCAAAGCAAATACTTCTTATATAAAGCACTCTCACGAAAAATTGAAAGATCTTAGTGGATTCTCACTAAAAATCTGCATTATGTAAAAGTAAAAAGCCTAGCCTTGTAATCCTTTATACTATTCTTTTAGAAGAAATTCAGAAATAATTTTTCTTTTAAATGAAAAAAGGGTATTCAATTTGAATCTTAAAGATAAGAATTTTCAATCTAGTGAACAACACTCTATTAATATATCACATGTAAGTTGATCAAACCAATTGAAATATCAACTTAATATGGATATAAAGTCTAAAGGTAATATACAGCAGGTTCTCAAATAACATTTTTTTATTATAACACTGATGTTCTAGGAATTTAACTCTAGTTTATATCAACTAGCCTACTGGTTTGGTTATATGTCTTTCTGCTTAAAGTCACAGAACCTATCAGTAACATTAAATGAGGACCTCCTGTACACATAAAACTTTATCAAAGGCCATACATTTATAAAATTTCTTCCAAAAGTTTTATAAGCTAACATATTTGTAATGTGCTTAATTTAAATATTTAAATAAGATTCTCAAAATATTCCATATTTAGCATTATTTGTTATAAAATCAGAAAAATATGCTTACTTCTAGCTCAAGCTGACAGTGGAGATTTATGAGGGAACTCCAGTTTTTGCCTTCTCCTGAAAAATGTGACTTTGCCAAAAGCATAGGGACTGTTCTATGGCCAATTCCAGCCTCAAGAACTATAAATATAGAATCAATGTTCATTTTTATTATCTCTCCATGGGGTACTAATTCAGCTGTGGGAGCTATGTTTTGAACTTCATTTGGCTCTTCAAGAAACCACATTTTTAAATTCTTCGTATCCTTCTTTTCCCATAAATGTGCTGTAGAAGAAGTGGTTTCTTGTGGGATGTTTTCCTTAGTTGTATAAAGTGCTGAAGTTATGGTAATCACAGTATTTATGATCACTGGTGAAACCTAAGAGAAAAAAAATTGAACTAATATAAAGATCTGCTCATAGCACTTTTAAAAACACATAGTACTTCAAAAAATTAAAATGTATTTGCTGAAGGAACATGAGTAATTAATGTTGAAATAATATTACTACCATAAAATAGCAAATACAATTCACAGCCTACAAAATTTTTTGATTATCATAACTAATTTCAATTAAGATAATTACATGAATCTTATTGCTATGAAACTGAGCAAGTATAAATTTTCAACTATACATATTATAGGGATGTTAGATGTTAACCACAGAAGCAGTCAAATGCCAATAATAAAATATGTACTACATAACATTTGTTACAAAAATGTATATTAAATACTATCATTTTATTAAGTAATGTGCCATAAAAATATTTTTAAAACAGCTTTTTTTAGGGGGGGAGGTAATTTTTCTGAAGTTGGAAACGAGGAGGCAGTCAGACAGACTCCCACATGTGCCCGACCGAGATCCACCCAGCACACCCACCAGGGGGCAATGCTCTGCCCATCTGGGGCGTCGCTCTGTTGCAACCAGAGCCATTCTAGCGCCTAAGGCAGAGGCCACAGAGCCATCCTCAGCGCCCGGGCCAACTTTGCTCCAATGGAGCCTTGGCTGCGGGAGGGGAAGAGAGAGACAGAGAGGAAGGAGAGGGGAAGGGGTGGAGAAGCAGATGGGCGCTTCTCCTGTGTGCCCTGGCTGGGAATCGAACCCGGGACTCCTGCATGCCAGGCTGATGCTCTACCACTGAGCCAACCGGCCAGTGCCTAAAACAGCTTCCTTTTTATTTAACAATTAATAACTTGGTATAATAATTGCTTATTTCTAGTTTAGTTTTAAATTACTTTTTAAAGTTTAATTATTGAATTTCGAGAGAGTGGAAGGAGAGAGAAAGAAACACTAAATTGTTGTTCCATTTATTTTTGCATTCACTGGTTAATTCTTGTATGTGCCCTGACCAGGTATTGAAGCTTCATCCTTGGCATATCAGAACAAAACTCTAACCAACAGAGAATTAAAAATAAGCAATTATAGGCCAGAGCCTATAATTCCTTATTTCTAGTTTTCATTAATTTTTTTTAAATTTACAAAAACTCTAAATGATACTACATTTTAACTTACCTTTAATGTCAGAGATTTTACTGATATATCAATCACTTGTGGATTTCTACCTATCTGAGTAGCTTGATAGAATAAGTCACAGGGCTGCAAAACCTAAGAGAGAATAATGAATACCACTAAATTACCAATGTTCTTAAAACATTTTTATTTGAAAATTTTCCTAGTAATAACTATGTTAAATAAACAAGTTTGTCAAAACTGTTGAAAAATAAGTGACTCAACAACACACTTATTTGTCCTCTTTTCTTACTCATTATTTATAATAGCAAGAATCAATATTAGCAATAGTAATAAGATAGTAAAAGAATTTCTTAAATATGCTTAAATATATAAATATATTAAAACTTGTGTTACATATTTTATTTTACTAAAATAAAAACTTTACCATGGTATTTTTTCCATTATAAAATTACAATGAAATATAAATTATATAGAAAAAGCTACAAAAGATGAGATGGAAAAATTATAAATACATTATTAGGTTTACTAAATAATCCTTAATGTAATTATAAATTATTTTTCCCCACCTGTAGTAAGCAGAATTCTTCCCTCTAGTGTCCAGTGACTCATACTCCTTCCAAACACAAAATATATTCACAACCTCCTAAGGTTACTAAGTCTCATCCCATTATAGCCCAAAGTCCAAAATCACATTAAGTCTACATCGCATCACACATCTATCTCATCTATATATTTCACTGATTCAAAAATCCAAAAACTCACCTATCTCTTACCAGCTCAAAATCTAAAATTAAATTAGTACTAGCTTCTAGGACACTTATTTCTCTTTCTTTTATGGAATTGTAAAACTAAGATTAGTTACCTGCTCCCACCATTCCCAAAATAGAATGGTGGGAAAACACAGGATAACAATTACAGATATTCCCATTCAAGTGGGAAAAATGGAAGGTAAAAAGGAGCCACTGGTCCAAAGCAATTCTGAAAAGCAACCAGGTAAGTGAGTTTCTTGATTAGGTTTCAAAGCCTACTAACAATTTTCAGTGGCTCTCAGCTCAACCCTGAGTCATCATTCTTTGTTCTTTATAAAAGGTAGCACAAATTTGCAGCTGAGTAGTTGTTTTTTTTGTTTTGTTTTGTCTTGTTATTTTGCAGCAGAGTTTTGTCATCCTGATTCCTGCCAGTAGAGTGGTGGGCGCTCAAGAGACTCTTCTCATTTAGTACTCCCCATCCCTCTCAGTCCCTGTTGCTGGTGTTTCTGCTAAAATAATTTTCTCAAGACCCTTAAGTCTTTTCTGTATATTCCATGAGGTTTTAATCCAGCAGTTCTCAACCTGTGGGTCACGACCCCGGCGGGGTTGTCTAAAGCCATCAGAAAATGCATAATGCATATCAGGCATTTACATTCCGAATCATAACTGTAGCAAAATTACAGTTATGAAGTAGCCACCAAAATTATTTTTTGGTTTGGGGTCACCGCAACATGAGGAACTATATTGCAGGGTCACGGCATTAGAAAGGTTGAGAACCACTGTTTTAGGCAAAAGCCACATCCACAGATCTTTTTAAGATAATCATGGACTCCTGTTGAGATAGCTGAGGGGTAACACCATTATGATTCCTACAGTTCCTCTGGTTTAAAGGAAAAGATACATGAAAGAAACACAAACTTCTCTCTTCAAAGGGCCTTCTGTATGACTGAATGCTGAATTTTTTATCTGAAGTTTAGCAAAAAGTTCTATAATTACACAGGCTTTTCTCTATGCTACACTGTGACATCCAATTTTGGCTTTTAACATCTTATGTAATTTGGAAGGTTAAGAATTATCAAAACCTTCAAGTCTTTGTTCTTTTTGTTTAACCGTTTTCCCCACAATTTCTCTCCCTGCTCTAGCATTTTACTATAAAGAGTAGGAAACCAGGCACCACCTTCAAATTAGTCAGCTTGGAAATCTTAGACTACAAGTTCTGTTTTATATATAATTGTATAAGACACAATTTTGCAAAGTTTTTTGGACTATATATCAAGCCATTCCTCTAGTTTCCAATAATATGCCTAACTTCTCCAAAGAAATCACATTAAAATTTACCATTATTCTGATATATCAGCAAGAAAAACTAGTATGTGACTTAAATATAAACATACTATTTCTTGAAAATTCAAGGACAGGAAATTATAACCACATTAAAATCCATAATCCAAGATTTTTCAACATAAAATCTGTGTTATCTCTTCATCTTAGGAAGGCAAAAAACACTATTATAAATACATATAATAATTTCTAAATTGAATTTTTTTAATCGACTTTTTTTCTAGCCCCTTCCAAAATTAAATATGAATATATGATTTACTCCTCATCCAACTCCCATAGTTTCAAGTCTAATTAAGTTACCTAGGATTTAAAATGCAGCCAGTCCAATGTGTTAATGACAAAACTACATTATAGTCAAGCTGTCCATAATACAGCCCATACAGATCAATTTAAAGACACAGAAACATATCTTAAATAGAATTATTTTCCTACTAGTATTATTTTTATTGTATCCAACTACATCCACTGTAATTGCAGTGCAATTTAATTTTTTTCTTTATACTCTCTAAATCTCACCATCCGGCTCCCATTTTATATGATTTGCACTGCTGATGCATTATTTTCCTGCTGCTCCTGCTTCCCCTTCAAAGAAGCAATCTAAGCTATCCAACATCTACAGAAGACTACACTATAAATTCCAAACTTTACAAACACTATTGTGTTGTTGGAAAGACTGTCCCAAGATGAGCACCGCTCAATAACAAGAAAATAAAAGACTATTATGAGTACAGACATTGGCATGTGGTTTAGATGTGGGGTGTGAACTAGTGCTCTCTGGAACCCACATTTCCACATTTCCTTTATCCTGAAATACACTCCCACGTCTTTCCTGTTAAAACAGTCAACTCACAGTAGTTATTTTGTCTTTTCTCTTGTCTGGAAGAAATGGACATGCTCTCATTTGGAGATCTTTAATAACTGCAGTCAATGTATTGTTTTCAAGGTCACCCTTCCAACAAATTTCACATTGTGTTGTAATAACTAAGGCAGGAGCATCATTTCTTGTCATATCAGCCACAAACACAATTTCAGGATTTTTAATAAGAATATTAATTTCCCATTTATCTTGTTCCTGTGCAGGTACTAAAATAAAAATAAAAATAAATGAATTTAAAATATTTTAAATCTTTGTTGTACACATTTCCAAAAAATTTATTATTTATGGGAAAATATTATTTTTATTCTAAGTAAAAGGTAAAATAAAGGAATCTTAGATCCCAAAGGAATCTGTAACAACTTTCTTATAGTAAGATTTGAAGAAACTATACCCATAAGTACATTTAAAAATGTGGAAAAAATCTCCACTATGTAACAGCAGAGATGAAAACTAATCCAGTTTCTAACTCTCAACTTGACACTCTTTCCACTATTCCACAGTAAATGAAATATGTGAAAGATAGTAGAAAACTGCCTGACCAGATGGTGGCACAGTAGATAAGAGCTTTGAACTGGGACACAGAGGACCCAGGTTCGAAACCCTGAGGTCGCAGGCTTGAGCGTGGGCTCACCAGCCTGAGCATGGGTTCTCTTGCTTGAGTGTGGGATCATAGACATGACCCCATGGTCACTGGCTTGAGCCCAAAGGTCGCTGACTTGAACTCCAAAGTCACTGGCTTGAGCAAGGGGTCACTTACTCTCTTATAGCCTCCAGGCCAAGGTGCATATAAGAAAGCAATCAATGAACAACTAAAGAGGCAGCAACAAAGAATTAATGCTTCTCATCTCTTCCCTTCCTTTCTGTTTGTCTCTATCTGTCCCTCTCTCTGACTCTCTCTTTCTGTCACGAAAAAAAAAAAAGATAATAGAATACTACAAATAAAACAAAAGTAAGAGTACTTTCAGTTAAAGAATTATATTTAATAATAAAAAGGAGTGGTTGGTTCATTATTTCATCCTGCTGGTTTTCTACCAACAAATTCTTTAAAATTACTGTCTACAAAGAAGTTCAACTATTTATTCTAATATAGAACTCAAATATATATATATATTCAACACCTTGAAAAATAATTGTACATCCCAGTACAAAACACATTTTCTTCTTGACAACTAAAGATTTTAATTTATTAATTCATTAATCTCACCAACTAGAACAGTGATTTTCAATCATTTCATCTCAAAAAACACATAAACTACTAAAATTCTGTAGCACACCAAAAATATATTTTTTGTAGATCAGACAAAAAATTTAAAAAAAGAAAGAATTTTGATTACCGTAATTAACACTAAACAGTGATTGTTGTTGGCTGTTATCTTTTTTTTTTTTTTTGACAATTTAAAGGAAAATAGGTCAGTGCCCTGACTAAATACTAGTCAGGTACTGCATGTTATAAAGATTCCTGAGGCACACCGGTTGAAAATTGCTGATCTAGAAAAGTAATCAAGGTAAGTGCTATTGCAGCACTTCAATAACACAGATATTAAATATTTTAGTTAATGACTAACCTCCTTCCTTAGCGGTCCATGCTTGAACATTGGTTTCTACAGCAGTGCCTGTGGTGTAGGCCTCAAAAAAGACATTTGCAACTGTCAGCAGAAATTCCACACTTGCACAAATATATGTTTCTTGAAGGACTACATCAGTCACCCAACCATCTCTGACTCTCTTATACTTTACATCCATCATGTCCTTCTTGTCAAATCCAACTGTCAATCCTATCATTCTGAAAAAATACAATGAGCAATTTCTATGAGTATCTTACAAATAACCAAATATACCAATAAAAAACAAGATCTCTTATCCCTTTCACTGACAGCCAACCAGCATCTGAAATCATTCTCATGGGAATATCTCAAAAATACTCCAAATAATATTCTTACAAACTTCTGGAGCGTAACTGTTTTATAAATGAGAAAGTGTGTCTTTAAGAACTATCAGAATTTTGAATCTCAGCATAGTTTTCCTCTCAAACTTTAATGTATTTCCATTTACAATTTGAATGGATTTAAAATAATTTAGATAATACAGATTAAAAAATTATACCAATTTATGCAATCTTTCAACCATTCAGTAAGAAGAGCACATTTCTTAAAACTAAGACATTTTAATATTGACTAAACCATTAATTACTCAACTGAACTGAAGCTCTAAAGATCTTAAGAATGTATCCAGAAAATAAACATGCAACTTTGGGAATAAGTTTTATACAATATGTTAATCCTTTCTCAAGCAAAATTCAGAACACTATTACCTAGGAGTAGCCTTCTTGACATGAGGCCTTTTATCATCTAAAATACAGTTTTTTAATGAGAAGGCACAAAATGTTGATTCATCGGTATACATTTTTAAAGTACTTATTATATTCTCCAACTTAAATTCAGCAAGTTTCAGAGAAGGATCACGAACATCTGTAAAGGAAGTCTGTGGAAGAGAAAATCAACCCAAATTTTACACAAAAACATAAATACAAATGCATTTTTTAAGATATGAACTTCCACATTCTCTATCTCCAAAGGGCTCACTAATGAAAGACCAAAAAATATACTGACTTTAAAAATTTATTTTTTTACCTCACTGGCTACAGGAAAGATAACTCATTTTAAAAAAGAACTGGTTAAAGTTATTTTATTATTAAAGTGAAAATATCAATAATTATTTTTTATAGAAACAGATATTCCAAAATATACATGAAATATTAATAATTGCTATTTTAATAAACATTCAAGTAAAAAATATATTTTCTTTTTTCTCTCAACTTACCTGTTCAGGACCTGGACTATATAGTATCATGGTGAGGTAATCAGTTCTGAAACTCATATTTAGTGTTGTCTTAACTTGAGAGGCATGTGAATGTACTTCTACCACAGCAGCTGTCACTACAGTTGTTCCTTGGAAAAATTAAAGTTATTAGATAAAAGAAAAAATGAAAGACAGAACTCATTAAAACAGCCTTGAAATAGATTTAACAGAATAATTAAATTAAGTGGGAATAGAAGAAGAGGGGAAGTTATAGTAGCAATAAAGCAGCCACATGATATTAATTATTAAGATTGGGTAATTGGTACATGTGGGTCCAATACCTTATTCCTTCTACTTTGGTGTATGAGTAAAAATTTCTAGAAGACAATGATTAAAATAATAATATATTTAAATGTCTATTTTTCATTCCACCCATTTTGACATTATCTTTGCACTCCCCACTATTTTCTTTACCATTTCCTCTATTGTCTCACTTTCCTCTGTCCAGTTTTGGTCACTTAAGTCTTTATAACTGTGTTAACATGGCTAATAATATTTACATTCTTAGTTACAGAGTAAGTCTTCCATGTTTAACTATGGCTGTGTAATAATTTTCAGTGAAGAGACTAATAGTTTATTATAGTTCTCCCTCTGCTACTACAACTAGTACATCCCTCAAAAAAAAAAAGAATCTCTTTTCACTTTCTAACAATGCCTCAAAATCATGCAAAATTTACTTCACTTCTGCATCAGACTACTGTGAAGATTTCTCCCTTCTGAGGAACAGAAAACGTCTTCCTTCCTATATCACTTATGTAAGGTAGCTACAGTAGTCCTACCCTATCTACCCTTCCACTTTCTGTGGTTTCAGTTATACACGGTCTACCAAGGTCTGAAAGTATTTATTGGAAAATTCAGAAATAATTCATAAGTTTTTAATTGTGCAACATTCTGAGCAGCATGATAAAATCTTATGCCGTCCCCACTCCATCTTGGCTAGGTTGTGAAATCAACCTTTTGTGCAGGATGTTCACTCTGTATATGCTACCTGCCTGTTACTAAATAAAAAGCCCTCTCAGTTATCAGATCAACTGTTGTGGTATCACAGATTTGTGTTCAAGTAACCCTTACTTTACATAATAATAGCCTCAGAGCCATTCACATAACTTTTCTACAGTCTATTGTTATAATTGTTCTTTATTATTAATTGTTGTTATTCACTTATTGGGCCTAATTTATAAAGTAAACTTTATCATAGGTATGTATACTTAGGAAAAGTCATAATATAGAGAGCATTCAGTTCGACCCAATTTCAGGCATCCACCCTCAATTCTGGAAAGTACTCCTCATGGATAGGGTGGAAATTGCTGAAATTAATTCCTTATTCTACATATTTTAGGGAAAGTATGCTATTTTTCTTCTTTGAGACATACTTCCACTTTTTTTCTTAAAGTACTATGAATCCCTCTTTAATGAAAATAAAGTACTTTTTATCCTAGATCCCAGTAACAGAAAATGTTGGGATTCCTTTTCAGTGTGCTCCTGGGTAGGCTCAGTGTTTTTGGATCCCATATTATCTCCTTTCCCATGTTTTGTTTTGCTAGAATATATTTCAAAACTAATTAATTGAGGAATGGGTATTAAGTAAGTAAACTTTGTGGGACTAAAAAGCTGAGAATTACTATGTTTTCACATTTGGATGAGGATTTGGCCATATACAGAAACCTAACTTCAAAGTATTTTTCCTTAGAAATTTTATTACATAGCTCCATTATCTTTTATAACCCATCCATTCCATCCCATCCAGTTTTGTTGTTGATAAATCTGATTCCAGTTACTAATTGTTTATGTTGGTTTCATTCATGCTTAGGTTCTTGCGATTTTCTTATCTGTCCATAACAATTTAAGAGTCAAGGACTGGGTTGGTTAGTCTGGCAAGTAAGGGTGTTGTCTCCTATAATGTTAGATATATAGGGTTGTTTGTGTGTTAGGCTTCTCTTTGAATGAAAAAGCTCTGTAAAAATCTCAGGGCTTTGTAAGAGTGGATCTTATGAACTAGTAGGCTGCACTTTAAGACAGGTAGGTTTGGGGATCTCCCAATAACAGAATGAGAACTTGTTCCTGTGAAGTAAAATCATCCCAGCAGGCCTACTGAACCAAATTCCCTCTCTGTGCTGGTGCTAAACTTAGAACCCAGTCAGGTTCCACATAGCAAATTAGAGCCAGCACTGGCTGCCTGGCCTTTCTGAGTTGCGATTCCCTTGCTCTGTTCCTTCCATCTATCCTCCAAATATTTGTTGAAATACATAATTTATTAGTGTTCATTCTTTCTTGATACCTCTAATATTTTTATACTCTAATATCAATATAAAATATCCCATCTGGGATAGATGCTACACTAGGCATAAGGGAGGAGACGGGGTAAGGGGAGAAAAACTGAAATAAAGGACCTAGAGAGAAGTTGGGGTAACAAGAATAAATACTATGGAATTTTATTACAACAGGACTAAGAATTTTGAATTTAAAAAAATCAATGAAATGACTAAAAGAGATACCTGAATGGGATTAGATAATTTAAAATATTTATAAATCCTATTTTACCCAAAACTAGAAATAGAGAATTGAGGAAAGTAGAAAGGTGGGGGGTGTGGACGAGGAATGAATTTAAGGTCAAAAACATACCTCCTGAATGATGCGAAGAACTAGTAATTCCACTAGTAACACTACTTTGATTTTTTATTCTTGCTGGTGAGACACTATTATCGTGTTCATACCATATGTTACCATATAAAGTTTTAAAAATAGTTGTTATATCTTCTTGACTAAGAATGAACTGTTAAAAAAAATAAGATTTGCTTATTTTAATATTACTATTTCATGTAGTAAAAAATTCTTATACAATAAAATTGCTTTATTACAATCATCTATAAAACCAACTTGTTAACACATTAGATACTTCTACTAACTGAATACTCAGTCTTAAATGACCATGCGATCTTCAGTACCTTGTGAAATACAGAGCTAAATTAGATGCCAGTACTGATAAAGCTATAAATGATGAACTATGCTTGTTACAATTGTACTAATCAACTAGTAATTTTAAAACTTTAAAATAAATTTACATGTGTAAGTATTCATCTAGCTACTTTGTCTTTTTTTTTGGTTAATAAGCAGCTCAATTTATAATAAAAATATTTGTATAATGAAAACAGTTCATAATGTGTTTTACATGAATTACTTTATTTAAACTTCATAAGTCCTAGGTATAAAGAATATAATCCTGATTTTATAAAAGTTTGAGATGTAAATGGTTTAGTATTATGCTTTCGAGCACTTAATTTACTTAACATAGTAACTAAAAACCCTGTGTTGGGAATTTAGCTTAAAATCACCAGTGCAGGACCTGTCTTAAAAGCTGTAATGGTTAATTTTATGTCATTTCTGGGTCATGGTATCTAGATATTTGGTCAAATATTATACTTGTGTTTTACATACCCCCCATATATACAATGCTGCAGACCATCTAAAATGCCCAGCTGCCTTCTGAGGCAGACCCAGTAGACTGAAATTGGGTCTATCTCTACATGACCCACTTATTAGCTAGCAGATGTTATAGGCCACCTCGGCAGACCACATATTTAACCCCTCCTGTACTTCAACCTTAGCATCAGGAAGAGGCTAAAATCAAGTCTTCAAGAAGTCAGTCTATGGCCCTGGCCAGTGGCTCTGTGGATAGAGTGTTGGCCCAGCATATGGACATTCCAGGTTCGATCCCTGGTCAAGGCACACAACAACCATTTACTTCTCTATGCCTCCTTTTCCCCCTACTCTCCCTCTTCCCCTCCCGAAGCCAGTGGCTCAGAATCAAGGATGGCCCTGGGCTCTAAGGTAGCTCAGTTGGTCTAAGCATGTCAGCCTCAGGCACTAAAAATAGCTTGGTACTAGATCATTGGCCCCAGACAGGGGTTGCCAAATGGATCACAGTTGGGGCACATGCGGGAGTCTGCCTATCTCTCCTCTCACATAGAAAAAAAGATTAAAGAAAAAGAAAGAAGTCTAATGCACTCACGTCAAGTACACACAAAAATGCATATATCTTATTTGTTTTATTTCTCTGGAGAACACTAATACAGAAGCCATTATGCAAAAAATAAAAAGACCTATGAGTTTTAAACTGATATATTTAATCAACTCAAGGGAAATATTTAAATACCACAAAAATTAACAATCTCATTTTCATCAGGCTTCCTTTAACTGCAATGTGAAGATGATACAGGCATATCTTGCATATATTGTGGGTTTGATTCCAGACAACCACAGTAAGCCATGGCTGCAGGAGGGGAAGAGAGAGGAAGAGAGAAAGAGAGAGAGGCAAGAGAGTGTGGGATAGAGAAGCAGATGGGTACTTCTCCTGTGTGCCCTAACCAGGAATAGAACCCAGGACATCCACATGCCAGGCCAACATTCTATCACTGAGCCAACCAGCCAGGGCCAAAATGTATTTCATAAATAATAAGACTTGAAAGTCAAAGTTACTCCATGATCTATGGGCTGCAGAATGAATGTTGTACTAGTAGGCATAAAAACAATATTAATCTTGTACCTCACTATCAAGTACCTGGGTAGCAATATGCATTGTCAATGAGTGATATTTTGCAAGGAATCTTTTTTTATCTGAACAGGTCTCAAAAGTGGGCTGAAAATATTCAGTAAACCATATTGTAAACAGATGTGTTTTAGTCAGGTTTTGTTGTTCCATTTATAGAGCACAGGCAAAGTAGATCTAGCGTAATTCTTAAAGGCCCTAGGTAATCAGAATAGTATATGAATAAGCAATGACTTCAACTTAAAGTCACCAGCTGCATTAGCTTCTAACAAAAGAGTCAGCCTATCCTTTGATGCTTTAAGACTAGGTACAGACTTCTCTCTCGCTATTAAAGTTTGTTTGTAGATTGTTTCCTCTACATTGAAAATCTGCTGTTTAATGTAACCACTTTCCTCATTAAATATCTTAACTAGATCTTCTCAATACCTTGCTGAAGCTTCTACAGCAACATCTACTGCTTTACCTTATACTTTCATGTTATGAAGACAGCTTCTTTCCTTAATTTCAGAAACCAATCCCTGCTAACTTCAAACTTTTCTTCTGCAGCTTCCTCAACTTCAGGGAACTGAAGAGAGCTAGGGCCTTGTTTTGGAGCACAATTTAGCTTAAGAGAAGCTGTTCCTGGTTTAATTTTCTATCTAGACCACTGACACTTTCTCCATATCCGCAAAAAGGCTGTCTCACTTTTATCTTTCATGTGCTCACTGGAGTTCACTATTAAGTTCCTGCAAGAGGGTTCCTTTGTGTTCACAACTTGGCTGTTTGTTGCACGAGGTCTTGCTTTTAGCCTATTTTGTCTTCTGACTCACTGATCTTAATCATTTCTAGCTTTTGATATGAAGTGAGAGAGGTAGAACTTGTCCTTTCATTTGAACACTTAGAGCAGTAGTTTTAAATCTCTGGTCTGCAGACCAAAGCCAGTCTGCCAGAAATTCCAGTTTGCAAAAATGTTAACCACTTTGATGCTGTATGAAGATTACAGACCCAACAGACTCTATAAGCTTCACAAACCAGTGGTTAAAAACCAATGACTCAGAGGCCACTGTAGGATTATTAATTGGCCGATCTTCAATATTATTGTGTCTCAAGGAATAAAAGGCCCAAAGAAGGAAAAGAGAGAGCAAACAGCCCAACTAGGAGCCAGTTGGTTGAGGAGTCAGAACAGATAAAACATTTATCTATTTAGTTTGCCATCTTACATGGTGTGGTTCGTGGTGCCTAGAACAATAGAATAGTAAGATCAAAAATCACAGCCCACAGATCACCATAACAAATATAATAATAATAGAGAAGCTTGAAACATTGAGAGAATGACTAAAATGTGACACAAAGTAAGCAATCATTGTTGGGGAAAATGGTACAAAAAGATTTGTAGCTTGAAGCAGGTTTGCCATTCTGTTTGTATAAAAATGCAAAATATGTGAAGCACAATAAAACAAGATATGCCTGTATACTAATCAAGTGTTTTATGATTAAGTCCATTTGTACCTTATTCGTACTACTTAGTGTTGCTTTATTAATATATATCCACTACTTAGGTTTTAAAAACTTTTTAATTTATTCATGACATTTATGTTGTGACTAATATGCTATAATCATTGCAAAACAGCATGTTCATATAATTTATAAACTGAAATTTAACATTACAACTTCTAAACCAATATCTTTCAATTAGTACATGTATATTGAATGCCTGTCAAACCTTGGTATTAATTACCACTCTTCCCTCTTGTCAACAGCTCAGTGCAGAAAGTTGGAAAAACTATAAGGACCCCACACTGTTGCTCTGTGGCTCCCACATGTCAGGACAGGCTGTGTGTGCTATCCCCAAATATCTGACAAGTCAGAAATGACAAGCTGCAGCACTTAGTCCAGATGCATTAGACTAGTGGATTCCAGTTTCTCTCTGATGCAGAGCATGATGATGTCCAGGAGGGGTCAAATATGTTGACCAAAGGGTAAGCTATAATAACTGCTAACTATTCATGTAAATCAGGGTAAGGGAAAGCCCAATTTCATCCACCCCAGAAGGCAGCCAAGCATTTGCAGATGATCTGCAACATCACCTGAACATCCTACGTGGGTTCTCCCGGGGAAGAGTGAAGGAAAATGGTGTCCCATCACCCCATATAAATCTGCCTAATGACTATGACCAGTGGGAAGAGGATTGCCAGCATGCTATTTATAAAGTTTTATAAGTTACTTATCTACTGTCTTACCAGTATAAAGAGACTTCCAATATTTGTCTTTAGAGGTCACTTTTTATCTATAAGTTAAGAAGTTCACATGATCCTATACACTAAGAATTTAAAATTTTTCTTTCAGTTAAGATTATGTTTTAAATTTTAAATACACTTTTTTTTAAGTGAGAGGAGGGGAAATAGACAGACTCCCACATGCACCCCAACTGGGATCCACCCAGCAATGCTCATCTAGGACCAATGCTCAAATCAATCAAGCTATTCTCAGCACCCAGGGCCAACGCTCGAACCAATCGAGCCACTGGCTGTGAGAAGAGAAGAGGGAGAAAAGGAGGAGAAGGAGAGAAGGGGGAGAGGGAGGCAAAGAGAAGCTACTGGTCGTTTCTTATATGTGCCCTGATCCAGTATCAAACTCAGGATGTCTACATGCCAGGCCGACATTCTATCCACTGAGACACCTGGCCAGGGACTTAAATACTTTTCAGTTAAAAATCTTAAATCTCCTAGCATGCGGAGGACCCGGGTTTGATTCCCGGCCAGGGCACACAGGAGAAGCGCCCATTTGCTTCTCCACCCCTCCGCCGCGCTTTCCTCTCTGTCTCTCTCTTCCCCTCCCGCAGCCAGGGCTCCATTGGAGCAAAGATGGCCCGGGCGCTGGGGATGGCTCTGTGGCCTCTGCCTCAGGCGCTAGAGTGGCTCTGGTCGCAACATGGCGACGCCCAGGATGGGCAGAGCATCGCCCCCTGGTGGGCAGAGCGTCGCCCCATGGTGGGCGTGCCGGGTGGATCCCGGCCGGGCGCATGCGGGAGTCTGTCTGACTGTCTCTCCCCGTTTCCATCTTCAGAAAAATGAAAAAATAAAATAAAAAAAAATCTTAAATCTATAAAATAATTATGTTCTCTTTTTGAACACATTTTTTATTGGAAGAAATAGAAAAGGAAACTAGAAGTGAAGGCTGGGAAGAGAAACCTTTCAGCACTTCACACTTTAGCAAAGCATTTGATATAGTTTTAACTTCTATCCAATCAACAGGGAAAAATATGAACTTGACGATATTTACATTAGAGATCTGTGAAGCAGTATCAACCAACAGGGAGGTAAAGTTATAGCTAAGGTTTTGACATACTTGCAATTTTCATCTTTAGCCTCTCCATTCTTCTAGGACTTTCTCTAGGTTACTTTTCACATACTCATGGCTTTAAATACTATACGTATATGCTGATGACTTCAAAATCACTATTTCTAGACTAGACCGCTCCACTAAGTTCTATATTATTATAGCCAGCGGACTACTGTTGGCATTCTAGTATTTCTTTATTTCACAGAATTTGCCACAATTTAAAACTATTTTAATAATGTACCTATGGTACTTTTTTACTATCTGTGATGCCTCTAAACTACCAACACCACCAACCCCTGCATCAGACTGGTAAACCCACAAAGCAAGAGACAAGGTTATAGCTTCTTTGCCACTGTAGTTCCAATACTAGTACAGGGCCTAACATACAGTAGGCATTCAAATATTTGTTGAATGATTAAATGTAAAACATTCAATGAATTCTAGGTCAATATAGCTACTGCTTCAATTTTGACAAAGATAATAACTATGTAAGTTCTCCACCCTAAATGTCTTATGTCCCCCCAGCAGTATTTTTTAACCAACAAAAGAGGATTCAATAAGTATCTAAAACATTACCTCCATGGGCTTTAGCTGAGCATTTACATTGAAACAAGGAACTTCCTGGTACCACTCCCAGGATAAATTTCGCTCAACAATCACCTCAAGATTTAATGGCAGTAGTAGATCCAGTACTTCCTGGTATGCATCATTAATATATTGAGACCTATAAGGAGAAATAAAATTGCTCTGAACTGTTTCATATACACTCAGTAACAAAAAATTAAATTTATCATTTTATATATGAAAAGTATTTTCTGTGAAGAGAAAATAAAATCCATTAGGCTTTCCATGTCAAAATGAGCCATGTTCCTCCATCACACTAAAAACCTAAGTGACTTTCTCTGAGCTGAAATATTCTATGAATTTTTAAATTAGAAGTTTGAAATATGTTTAAAAGTGCCAAACATATAGAAGTTGGATAGTAAGCCCTTAAGACCTCTTATTAAAACATTTTAATTCACTGATGTAGATATGTAGCAGAATACACATATACCTTTATAAGAAACAAAGTTGCATCATATGAATTTCTTTTCCCTGTGGACCAACAGTAGTTGAATACGGAAGTTGAACCACATCTGCCTTAGAAGAGTAGAAATAATGGTAAGACATGGTGAAAAGTGTGGTAGGTTACTGAACCCTTTCAGGTGTCAATGTGAAGTATAGAAAAGAAAGGCTCTTAACATGAATAATTTTTGGCAAAACTTACTTTTTCTAAAACAAAGAGACTTTTAGCAGAACTTACTTTTTCTGAAAAGACTCCCTATTCCTGGCCTTGAGGCTGGTTTCCCAGACTGTGGCCTTGGGCTAGCTTTGCAAAGTTGCAGGTGTTCTCAGAATGTTTCTCCCTGAATTAACCCTATAGATAAACATTATAAGAAGCTTGTTCACTGTTCTGTTTTACTGCTATGCTTTCTCTCCTCCCCATTCCTCAATCAGTATGTAATTCTGCCTATAAAACCTAATTCCAAACTGCAGTCGAGGCTGCATTGATTTGAACAACTTAAGTCCCTGTGTGGTCGCACAGCTAGTTGATTCAAGACTCCCTAATTTGGCTGATTGTGTGGCAAGACGTTTGTTTCTCGCTGTTCCGATACAACAAATGTGACTATAGAAACCTCAAACTGTACCTTCAAGTTACAATCTCAAAGTGGTACTCCTGAATAATTAACTTCTACTTTAATGGACAACAAATCTCAAGTCCTTCAACCAGGGTATGAGCTATGACTGCCGAATTTCAAATATCACTTACTCCACTGGGAGTCATCAAAGATCTTTCTGCATGCCTTGCATTTCATATCATTTTATAATTGACATAGATCAACACTATACTTACCATTCATGGCTGTTTACAATCTCCACTTACTGGTAATAAGTAATGAAATTGAAAAGCTCCATAGGACATATTACATTACACTGCTATACTGTAAGTCATTTAATCAACCTTCTATTGTTAGAGTTATACTGTTTCTAATTTCTGGCTGTAGTATATATTGGGATCATTATCTTTGATTAAGTCTCTTCTGGACAAACTGCAAGAAGCATTAATTGCTGTGTCAAAAGACAACTTCCTCTGGAAACTTTTCCCTTATCAGTACTACCCAATATCTGAGATAGATAGCTTTCTTATGTGTCCACATAAATAACTCAAACTATTTCTAATAATCTATTTAATATACGGTACTTTAACAATTTATTCTCTTATCTATAGTATCAGTGAGCATGAAAGTCTCATGAGGGCAGGGCTTGTTTACCTTATTCTTTATTGTATTGCTAGCAGTTGGCTCAGATGATTACCATGTCATGTACTATACAATTATTTGCTAAGTTGCAATCAAGAAACTGGCTAAATGGCCCAGGCTGGTAGGCTCAGCAGTACAGCATCAGCCCAGCATGTGGATGTCTCAGGTTCGATTCCCAGTCAGGGCACACAGGAGAAGGACCCATCTGCTTCTCCCCCCCCTCCCCCCCTCTCCTTCCTCTGTGTCTCTCTTCCCCTCCCACAGCCAAGGCTCCATTGGAGCAAAATTGGTCCGGGCACTGAGGACAGCTCAATGGTCTCCACTTCAGGTGCTAGAATGGCTCCAGCCGCAAAGAAGCGACGCCCCAGATGGGCAGAGCATCACCCCTGGTGAGCATGCCAGGTGGATCCCAGTTAGGCGCATGTGGGAGTCTGTCTGCCTCCCGGCTTCTAACTTTGGAAAAATACAAAGGAAAAAAAAAAGAAAGAAACTGGGTAAATATGTAAACTACAATTTATGAGAGCTCCATCTCCCTGTACCCTAACTAAGAAATGTTGAGTATTAAAATTTCTCAAAATGAATGGGCAAACATCATTTTACTGTATTAATTTTCATTCCTTTGATTATTAATGAGATTGAACATTTCTAATAGCTCTTTATAGGCTATCATTGCTCTTTTAAAAAAACCATCTACTCATGTTCTTTACTAATTTTTCAAATTATCTTTTTCTTACTGGTTTAAACTATTTAAAGATTTTTATCCTTTAATACAGATGCTGCTAATTACCCCATATTTCCCTTATAATTTTGTTTTAGTAGTTAATATTCAGAAACTTAAATTCTTGTACAGTCAAAGCCAATCAATATTCTTCCCTTATCATTTTTCTTCTTTCTTCAATGCTTTTAAATTGGAAAGTTGTTCTCTACTCTATTACTGATATTTACATGTTATTTTCCTTTAGCTTTCTAGTGTTAAGGCAATTCATATCCATACAATTTACTCACTTTTTTATACTGCTCACAAAAATTAGGGAATATTTCAAAATGAATATGAAGCGATAAAAAAAAGCATTTGATTTGTGTGTGTGTGTGTGTGTGTGTGTGTATTTTTCTGAAGCTGTAAACTATTATTTGTCTCTCTGGGGAGAGACAGTCAGACAGACTCCCGCATGCGCCCGACCGGGATCCACTCGGCACGCCCACCAGGGGCGACGCTCTGCCCACCAGGGGGCGATGCTCTGCCCCTCCGGGACGTCGTTCTGTTGCAACCAGAGCCACTCTAGTGCCTTGGGCAGAGGCCAAGGAGCCATCCCCAGCACCCGGGCCATCTTTGCTCCAATGGAGCCTCGGCTGCAGGAGGGGAAGAGAGAGAGAGGAAGAAGAGGGGGAGGGGTGGAGAAGCAGATGGGTGCTTCTCCTGTGTACCCTGGCCAGGAATCGAACCTGGGACTTCTGCATGCCAGGCCGACGCTCTACCACTGAGCCAACCGGCCAGGGGCTGATTTTTTTATTAAACAAGAACATCAGAAAAGCAAATGACAAGTCAAAGAAAGTTGTTTGATTATGCAAATGAGATGCAAAATCAATTTTTATTTTATTGGTGAAAATGCACTATACAAAAGGCCGAAAGTAATAGAATATCTGCATGTTCCCTAATCCCCTAATTTTTATACGAAGTGTTTTTCTATTAACTGATTTGAGAGAGAAAGGAAGGAGAAGAGAAAGAGAGAGAAAAACATCTCTTTGTTGTTCCACTTATTTATGCATTCATTCGCTGATTCTTGTATGTGTCCCGACTGGAGACTGAACCTGTGTATTGGGACAACGCTCTAATCAAATGAGCTACCTGGCAAGGGCCAATTTGCCCACTTTTAAACTTTTATGGTTATTACTGTTACTATGCTTGGCAGCCATTCTCAAGAGCAAAATTGCCAACATAAAGCACCAAAATGCAAAAAATATGGCATGCAAAAAGGACACTTGATTACAACATAAGAAATGAAAGAATGCAGAGTGTCAACTTGTTTGACACCTCAGCCTGAAACAAAGGCTTTGAGGGACCCAAATTTCTCACAGCTCTGTGCATGCCTACAAAAGTACAGTGTACTGATTTTGGGTTACAAATAAGTTTTATTAAGTAGGATAGTTCACAAATACAAAATCTGTGCATAATGAGAATTGACCATATATGTATATACACACAAATAACAAGAATACATACAATACACATGGTCAATTGCTGAACTTTTTATTCTGTTTCACTATTTGAATTATTTTAGTTTTATATTACATTTAGTAGTATTTAATGCAATTGATATATTTTAATAGTATCTCTAGTGTTATGATTCTTCCATGGCCCATCTTAATTTATTACAAGAAACACTTTTTTTAAGGCTTCACTTAATCATTTTAGAGAGGAGAAAGAGAAAGAGAGAGAGAGAGAAGGGAGGAGGAGCAGGAAGCATCAACTCCCATATGTGCCTTGATCAGGTTTCGAACTGATGACTTCAGCATTCCAGGTTGATGCTTTATCCACTGAGCTACCACAGGTCAGGCCCAAAAAACTTTAATATTTTGTTTCCTATTTATATTTCCAGAAAACCTAACAATTTATAAAAGGTTTTAAAAAGAAACTGTGTTGTGGTTTTTACTGAGATTGGATTAAATATATAAATGATAAGAAACTGACATCTTTATAATATTAGGTCTAGGAAAGTGTTCCCTCTACAGTTATTCAAGATTTCTTTCTGGCTCTTAGTTAAGTTTTACCACTTAACTAAGAATAACATCAGTTGGAGTTGCCCTCCACACTCCAACAACCCCAAAAATATACACACAAAAAATATATTGAAAATGGTTTTGAAGACACAAAACATTAAGCAATGGACAGTGATTCATGAGAGATGAAAAAAATAACAAGGTGAGCCCCATTACTGCCCAACAGCTATTGTTTTGAGATAATTTAAAGACCATGGTAGTGGTTGTTCAGTGAGACCAAGGCAGCTAGAGTTCATAGGGTAAAATGCCAGAGAGAAAAGAGCTACAGAAAAAAACTCTAAACTTTTAACACTTAATGACTGTATTAAAAAAGAAGAAATGTTCAAATAAATAATATTAGCTACACCTAAAGAAACTTAGAAAAAGAAAAATTAAAGCCAAAGTAAGCAAAAGGAAATAATAAATATCAAAGCAGAAATCAGCCTGACCAGGCGGTGGCGCAATGAATAGAGCATAGGACTGGGATGCAGAGGATCCAAGTTTGATGCCCCAAGATCACTGGCTTGAGTGTGGGGAGTGTGGGCTCATTCAGCTTGAGCACGGGCTCACCAGTTTGAGCTCAAAGGTCGCTGGCTTGGAGCCCAAGGTCACTGGCTTGAGGAAGGGGTCATTTGCTCTGCTGTAGCCCATCCCTCCCCCTGTCAAGGCACATATAAGAAAGCAATCAATGAACAGCTAAGGTGCCACATGAAGAATTGCTGCTTTTCTTCTCTCTCCCTTCCTGCCTGTCGGTCCCTATCTGTCCCTCCCTCTGTGTCTCTCTCTGTCTCTATCTCTCTCGCTAAAAAAATCAATGAAAGAGAAAAAAGAAAAAATGAAAACCAAAAACTGATTCTTTAAAATCAATAAAATGGTAAACCTCTACCTAAACTAATTAGCAGAAATGCATGAACTATAAATATAAAAAATGAGGAAGACAAAATCCCTGTAGATATAATAAATAAAAAGAAATTTTATAAACAACTTTATGCAATAAAATTCTACATTTGAATAAAATCGACAAATTTCTTGAAAAAAAATTAAGATCACTCAAGAAAAAATATAATTTGAACAGTCGTAAGTTTATTGAAGAAATGGAAATTGTAATTTGAAATCTCTAGGACCAAGTAAAATCTAGGACCAGATGCTTCACTGGTAAATTCTACCAAATATTTAAGGAAGATATAATACAATATACTACACAAATTGTCACAAGTGTATACATGTCAAAACTTGTCAAATTGTATAATTTAAAGATATACAATTTCTTCTATGCCAATTATATCTCAATAAAGCTGATTTAAAAGTACTGAACTGATGGGGCCCTGGCCGGTTGGCTCAGCGGTAGAGCATCGGCCTGACATGTGGAAGTCCTGGGTTCGATTCCTGGTCAGGGCACGCACACAGGAGAAGCGCCCATCTGCTTCTCCACCCCCCCTTCCTATCTCTTCCCCTCCTGCAGCCAAGGCTCCATTGGAGCAAAGTTGGCCCAGGTGCTGAGGATGGCTCCAAGGCCTCCGCCTCAGGCCCTAGAAGGGCTTTTGTCACAACGGAGCATCGCCCCCTCGTGGGCTTGCCAAGTGGATCCCTGTCGGGCACATGCAGGAGTCTGTGTGACTGTCTCCCCACTTCTAACTTCAAAAAAATACCAAAAAAAAGAAAAAAAGTACTGAATTGATGGAAAGATAGGTTGAAGGAGATAGGCCAGCAAGAGACCAGAGAGAAAAATAGAATAAAGTTGAAGAAAAATGACAGAAGAAAGAAGAGGGCAAGTGGGAAGTATAACAGAAATGGATCCAAGCTAAAAAAGGAATAGAGCACTAATAAGAAATAATATAGAAACACAGTGAAAAGTTCTGGAAATATTTGAATGTTCATTTATTTTCCTAACTCAATCCTATGCCCAATGATTACATAAAGTTGTACTCTACTGTGTGTGTTTTGTTTTGTTATTTTAACTAGAACATCAGGGCCACAGCACAAAGCTGACAAATAGTTTGAATAATGCTGCATTTGTGAAGTGAATAAATATATTACATTAGGAATTCCTCCAATTCTTCCATAATCTTAAAATTTATAAAGTACTATAAATAAAGCACAAATATACTTCCTCAGATCATTGATTTTACAGTGTTCCTAATTATCTAAGAAGTAATATTCAAATACTAAGTTTTCAAAAGCTAGAAGAATATAATTGATCTTGCCAATAAATACTTGCGGCAGAGAGCTTCACATAAGTATAGTTATAATGAAGTAAAGGCTCACTGTAAAAGGAAGTCTAAAAATAACAAAGCCTTTAATGTAAAAAGTTTGAAAAAAACTGCATTCTACACTAATATACCTGTTAAAAGCTTACCTGTACAATCGCATTTCACTCAGCTTTATCGTAATCAAATCAATAATGGGTGGGGGGTTGCTCTGGCTCTCTTTTATCATATGGAATGTATTGGTCATTGTAATTAGTCCAAAATCAGCAACAAAAACATTTTCAGAATCTGGAGACTGTGGAATGACCACCACCGGGGCTTTGATGTTAACATCTAATGCCAAGCGAGAACTCCTCTGTGCCAGTTCTTTTACGCCAGTAGCAGCCATTCCTGCTGCCTGAACAGTTGCCTCAGCCAAGGCCTCTTTAACTGCTTGAAAATTATCAATAAAAGCCTGTAAGGATAACAGAATTATATTCACAAGGTTACCGTTAATGAATAAGACTTATTAAATGTATATGGAGGTTTATGATTTTACCTCCATAAGAAAAAAAATTTCTTGGTACAAGCAAGCATTATTTATTCAAAATCTAGCTGTATATATTAAATCTTAATTTTCTGTGTTCAAAAATGAGAAATACAAAGATACAGAAAAAAAATTAAAATCTAGTCCCTGGAACAAAAAGTACCCTGTGGATATTACAATCTTTACTGATATCTACTTCCCTCATCTCATAATCTCACTTTCCCTAATTGCTGAATAATTACATTGTATTTCCCTATGCAACCTTAATGGGCACAGAGCTTACTTATGTTTGTAAGATAAAAAATAAAATAAAATGTTTCCTTAAGAATGCTAAATTTTAAAATTTCTAAATTCTCGAAAAAATACTTCAATGGTATAAAATATACCTAGAATTATATTTAACTTTTGTATTTAAAAAAAAATTTCATTTTCAGTAAATTCTATTAAAGGCTATCACAACAAGTTCAGTGACATAATGCTTTTGAGTTCCAAAAAGAAATTAGAAAAAAATTAATTAGAGAAGAAATCTTGTTCATCTATACTTTTGGTATACAAAAAAATTTTCAAGAGTATAAAAATACTTGTATGGTAACCTCAATTAAAAAGATAAATAAAAACAGCAACATTATTTACTTAGGATTAACCCAGGGGTCCCCAAACTACGGCCCGCGGGCCACATGCGGCCTCCTGAGGCCATTTATCCAGCCCCCACAGCACTTGCACCTCTTTCATTGGTGGTCAGTGAGAGGAGCATAGTTCTCATTGAAATACTGATCAGTTTGTTGATTTAAATTTACTTGTTCTTTATTTTAAATGTTATATTTGTTCCCGTTTTGTTTTTTTACTTTAAAATAAGATATGTGCAGTGTGCATAGGAATTTGTTCATAGTTTTTTTTTATAGTCCGGCCCTCCAATGGTCTGAGGGACAGTGAACTGGCCCCCTGTGTAAAAAGTTTGGGGACCCCTGGATTAACCGATCATCTAGTTTAGATAACAAAACTAAGAGAAGTCACAGAGACAGGAATAACACTCACAGGAAAAAACATCAGGTAACAGAATGGGAAACCACAGGGGGTGGAAATATGCAAAGCAGCACTAAAACTCCAGAACCTGAGGCTGTATGACAGAGGGACTATATCAAAAGTCCTTAAAGCCCCAGTCACAGAATTATTACAAAATAGAATATATAATTTTTTAAAATAATAACCTCAGACAAAAACAAACTTTAATTATGTATTTAGTATTTTTAATTATAATTGGAACTCAGGTAAAACAAAAATGTAAACTAATGATGTATAAGATTAAATCTAATTAATATATATCATATATATGATATATAATGTATATATATTTAATATTAATACATAAAATATATACTTCAATTAACTGGGTATTCTCACGTGAAAATAATGCCACATAAATAAAGTGTCATACATTTCAATCATAGTAAATGGTACTCAAAGAATTATGAAAAACCAGGGGGAAAAGTTAAGCAAGAAGTTATTATTCTTTATCTATGTTTGATGCACAGCAATATCCAACTAGCAGAAATGAATAAATTAAAAAATTGATCAACATACTTACCAATATAGAATATAAAAATTTTGTGACAAAAACTACTTCAATGCAACCAACAGTCAGATTAACTTGAATGTCAACCACACTCATATCTGTGTACGCAGGACCAGCAGTTGCATCCACATAAGAAATGATTTTGAAGCTGAAAACTTCTTTTCCAGTGATATACACAGCCTTAAAAAGAGAAAATTAAAATATCAAAATCCATTTTTGAAATGAAGTGTTTTCAGTACAAAAACAAAGCAATACATATATATATTTGGAAAATCTTCCAAATATTCAAGCCAAGTACAAGAAAGCAACAATTCTAACTCCTTCATTAGATCCTACATTGCAGACCTCACATTGGTGGTGGCAGTACCCTTTGTGGGCGATGACGTCCATTTAGTAGTTCTGGCCCAACTTTCATAAATGGGGAGAACAAAAAAAAATTTTCACAATAAACATTTTCACACAGCGTGTTTACTTGTGTACTAAGAATTGCCATGTAAATATATTTTTAGTCAACATCAAAACTTTGAAAAACTGTACCCCCACAATTCAATGAAATGTGCTTCTTGATTTGAGGTACATGAATAGATTTTCCAGATTCTTCCAAGGAGTCTCCTATCACTCTATTTTTGTTATTAGTTTCTGAAGTCATCTCAACCACAAACCAATAATTACCTACAGAAGATTAAAATTACAAAGTTTGTAATACCAGTTTAAAATGGTGGAGCCAGCTTCCACTCAAGACAGCAGTGTATGTAAACATGGTACTCACATCCTCCTACAATCACGTCAAAATTACCGCTACAGAGCAACCATCATTCTGAACCACCTGAATCTAGCTAAATAGAAGTACTACAACTAAGGATTTAATAAAGGAGCCACCCACATTGAGACTGGTAGGCAGTGGGGGCAGGGTGGAAAGGCACAACAAACTGGCCCCACAACCACATATAATTGATAAAAATCGGGAGGGATATGTCAACTGAAGAAAATCCTCCGAGGAGCAAGGGGCCCCAACCCCACATCAGGCCCCATAAATTGTGGCTGCAAAATCCAGTGGGGATTGTGGCTGAGATAGAGGGTTGCTAGAGTACCAAACAGTTCGTCTTAAAGGGCCCCCTACTTACTCAGACTCACTCCCTCTGAGCTGTAGTATTGGGGCAGGAGCTCAAAAGGCATCAGGGACATACAGGGAGGAACTCAACTGTCTGATACCAAGCTGAAAGCTAGAGAGGTAGCTTTCTGCCAGAAAAAATGTGCTGGAAGAGGCCATTGTTTCTTTTCTGGACCCCCCTCCCCCCGAGCCAGCAGGCAGGTGCCACATCTGAGTTGGATCAACCTGGCTCACACTGTTCAGCCTGTCCCAGTGATTCCCTGACAACATGCCTCACCCAATTTGGGGGCTCATTCAAGCTGTCTTAAAAGCGGCTTTCCAATACAAATGGCCTGTCTTGGCTCATGCTTCAGACTTCCCCACAATTTCTCAAACAAGCAGCATCTGTCCTCTGTGTGCCCCATACCTCTCACTACGTAGCCCCAGGCCTGGCACTACTAGAAGCAGCCGACCGTGGTTTGCAGCTTGGCCACATCCCAGCCCAGCACATTTAGCATCCATCTAAAGATTCTTTTTAGGTTATACCAGGAGGACCTGGGCAGAACACAGGTAGCAGCTAGCTGATCCTACCTGCATCTCCTGGGAGACCCCAATGCCCAGCCTGGGTGATCAGGGATGCTGTCACAGGACTCTACAGTAAACCTACTACATTAGGCCACTCTACCAAGTCTGAGAGATGTATTAGCTCTATATAATACCTAGAAACAAATACAGGGAGGCCAGCAAGAAGAGGATTTAAGGAAACATGTCCCAAATGACAGAACAAAACTTCAAAGAAAGAAAAAAATGGAAACAAGCAAACTACTAGATGCAGAGTTCAAAACACTGATTACAAGGATGCTCAATGAACTTAGAACTTCAACAGCATATAAAAGGACGCTGTCAGAAATGAAGGATACACAAGTCGAAATGAAGAATAATTTACAGGTAATCAACAGTAAAGTAGATGTAGTCGAGAATCAAATCAGCAATTTGGAATATAAGGAAACAGAAAACACCCAATCAGCCTGACCAGGCAGTGGCGCAGTGGATGGAACGTCAGACTGGGATGTGGAGGACTTAGGTTTGAGACCCCAAGGTCGCCAGCTTGAGTGTAGGCTCATCTGGTTTGAGCAAGGCTCACCAGCTTGAGCCCAAGGTCGCTAGATCGAGCAGGGGGTCACTCGGTTTGCTGTAGCTCCCTGGTCAAGGCACAAATGAGAAATCAATCAGTGAACAACTAAGGAACTGCAATGAAGAGTTGATGTTTCTCATCTCCCTCCCTTCCTGTCTGTCTATCCCTATCTGTCCCTCTCTCTGACTTTCTATGTCTCTGCCACAAAAAAAAAAGAAAGAAAAGAAAAGAAAATACCCAATCAGAAGAACAAAAAGAAAAAAGAATCCAAAAGAAAAAATGAGGGTAGTAAAAGAAACCTCTTGGGACAACTTCAAGTGTACCAACATTCGCATCATGGATGGGGGTACTGGAAGGAGATGAGAGAGAGCAAAAAATCAAAAACCTATTTGATAAATAATGACAGAAAACTTCTCTAACCTGGTAAAGGAAATAGACATACAACCCAGAGCAAAGAGAGTCCCCAATAAGATGAACCCAAAGGGACCCACACCAAGACATATCTTAATTAAAATGCAAATGGTTAAAGACAGAGAATCTTAGAAAAATATTTACCTACAAGGTAGTTAGTCCCATAAAACTGTCATCGGATTTCCCAACAAAAACTTTGTAGGCCAAAAGGGACTGACAAGAAATATTCAAAGTGATGAAAAGCAAGAATCCACCAAGAACAGATAAAGGGCTTCCCAGGTAAGAAAAAGCAAAAGGAGTTCATCACCACCAAGACAGTATTACATGAAATTTTAAAGGGAGGAGGAGGAGGAGGAGGAGGAGGAGGAGGAGGAGGAGGAGGAGGAGGAGGATGAGGAGGAGGAGAAGAAGAAAAAAGATAAAACATGTGAACAATAAAATGGCAATAAATACATATTTATCAACAATTAAACCTAAAAGACAAAATTACCAAACAAGCAGAACAGAAACAGACTCACAGATACAGAGAACATTTTGATAGTTGTCAGTTGGGAGGGGGTTGAGAGGAGAATCAGTGGAAAAGATGAAGGGATTAAAAAGTAGAAATTAGTTGTTACAGAATAGTCTCGGGGATGTAAAGAACATAGGAAATATAATCAATAATGTTCTAATAACTTCGTATGGTGTTATTAGATGGGTCTGAAATTTGTCAGAATAATCACTTAATAAGTTATATAATGTCTAGTCACTGGAATGTATACCGGAAACTAACATAATATTGTATTTCAACTATAATTGAAAAAGAAAAAGAAAAAAAGGACAGCTGTGGGGGGGGGGGGGGGTTGGGTTTGGAGATTGGATGAAAGAAGGTGAAGGGATTAGCCAAAAACCATATACACACATAACACAGAGACACAGACAACAGTGTGGTGATAGCCAGAGGGAAAGGGGGTTGGGGAGGTAGGTGGCGGTGGGCATAAAGGGGTCAGAAATGGGAACAGAAAGTGATCTTACTTGGGGCAATGGGTATAGAACACAGTGTGCAGATGATGTTTCATTGAGTTGTACTCTTGAAACATGTATGGTTTTGCAAACTACTGTTACTCCAAAAAATTCAATTTTAAAAATGAAAGAAAACAATGATTTAAATTAAAAAATAAAACAAAATGCTGGAAACAAAAGATGTGAATTGTTTTTAAAAAATGGAAGATGGGGCCTGACCAGGCGGTGGCACAGTGGATAGAGCGTTGGACTGGGATGCAGAGGACCCAGATTCGAGACCCCGAGGTTGCCAGATTGAGCGCAGGCTCATCTGGTTTGAGCAAAAAGCCCACCAGCTTGAACCCAAGGTTGCTGGCTCCAGCAGGGAGTTACTCGGTCTGCTGAAGGCCCGCAGTCAAGGCACATATGAGAAAGCAATCAATGAACAACTAAGGTGTTGCAACGCGCAATGAAAAACTAATGATTGATGCTTCTCATCTCTCTCCATTCCTGTCTGTCTGTCCCTGTCTATCCCTCTCTCTCTCTGAAAAAAAAAAAAAAAAAAAAAAATGGAAGATGGGCCTGACCAGGCAGTGGCGCAGTGGATAGAGCACTGGACTGGAATGCAGAGGACCCAGGCTAGAAACCCTGAGGTCACCAGCTTGAGCACAGGCTCATCAGCTTGAGCGGGGGTTGCTGGCTTGAGCTTGGGATCATAGACATGACCTCACGGTCGCTGGCTTGAGCCCAAAGGTCGCTGGCTTGAAGCCCAAGGTCGCTGGTTTGAGCAAGAGGTCATTTGTTCTGCTATAGCTCCCCCATCAAGGCACATATGAGAAAGCAATCAATGAACAACTAAGAACTGATTCTTCTCATCTCGCTCCCTTTCTGCCTGTCTGTTCCTATCTGTCCTTCTCTCTGAATCTTTCTCTGTCTCTGTCACATACACACACACAAAAGGAAGATGGACAGAGCATTTAGTTTATAGCTTTCTTGCCCCTTTTAAGTGTTAGACACAAGGCAAAGGGCTGAAGAACCATCAACAAGCAAATAAATTCCAACCATGGGACAAAGAAAACCTCAGAAACCAAAGATATGTAGGGCCTGTGAAGGCTAAGGTACAGGATGAGGCTGTAAAGTAATCTATAGGAGTTCTGCTTCTGTCTAGGATGTAGAATGATAGAAACAGGGCCAATTCAAGCCTTAACCAGATTAATTACAAAATCATGACTTTTCTTAAAATGATTAGAAAGCTGCGGCCACAAGCCCACCTAGCAGCCTAAAATCTGTGGAGGAAAAAAGTAGCTTCAGGAGAGAACATAAGCACTGGCTAACCTGAGGTAAGCGCAGGAAGAAGATATGTCAGATACCGTACAAGCTAGGTAAGAAGAATTCAGCTAAAATGAGAAAGGCTGACTATGGACTAATGTGAGATACACATCTACGAAGAATATAGAATCTCTGGGAGCCACACACACAAGAGGAGTTCACCCTCAGCTAGAACCACTTCACTGGGAGTTTTCTGCTGCGAGCTCATGAAAAAAATGGAGCAGAGTGGAAGATCAGAGCAAGCTTTCCTGGATACAACCCTGGAAGAGTGGAGTAGCCTCCATTCCAAAAAAGCCCCAAGTACCACCATTTCTGAGACCAAGAGGACTGAAACTGGACTAGGACAAATGACAAGCCTACCCAAAACACCTGCCTACCACCCTCCTCATCCCACCAATCCCTCCAAATGCTCACCATCAGTAAAAGGTGCAGTAGCCTCTAACATCAATAAAAGAGCCCAGAGAACATTCTAGGGTGCATGTAGAGGGAAGGTGAAAAGCAAAAAATGGAGCAGCATTCCAGCAACAGAACCCCTACTCATTGCACAACGTATAGCTGAAGGAATCCGAAGCAGTAGTGTATTAAAAGGATCATAATAAATAAGAAAAACTCAAATCCAATTGACTCCCTCCCTCCCATGCTAATGACCTAACAGAAAAAAGAGGTATACCCATTTTCAGACAAATACAATTCACTTCAGTCTCAATTATCCTGTATATGATTCTGAATCAATAATTATGAGACACCCTAAAATGGAAGAAAAAGAAAAACCCAACAAATGACAAATCAATCAATATAACTAGAGTTGCCTATAACACAGATGTAATTTTCAGCCAGTAAACTTTAAATTACTAAGATTGATATGGTAAATGCTTCTGATAGAGGTGAAAAGGTGGAAAATATACATAGAGAGATAAGGAGTATCAGCAGACCCTGGCTGGTGGCTCAGTGGATAGAATGTCAGCCTGACCTATGAATGTCCTAGGTTCCATTCCCAGTCAGGGCACACAGGAGAAGTGACCATCTGCTTCTCTCCCACACCATCTTCTTCTCTCCCTCTTCCACTCTAGCAGCCAGTGGCTCGATTTGTTCGAGCATGGCCCTAGGTGCTGAGGATAGCTCAGCTGCAGAACCCATTAGCCTTAGGCACTAGAAATAGCTTGGTACTCAAGCACTGGCCCTAGATGGAGTTGCTGGGAAATCCCGGTAGGGGTACATGCAGGATTCTGCCTATCTCCCCTCCACTCACAAAAAAAAATAAAAAAAATAAAATAAATACACACACACACAATGTATATATATAAATATCATCAAAGAAAAAACAACAACAATGAATCAACAGAAAATACTAAAGTTAAAAAAAGCGGTAACAGAGATGAAGGAATACCTTCAATGAGTTCATCAGTAGATTCAACAGAGCCAAGGACAAAATCAGTGAACTTAAAAATAGGTCAACATAAATTATACAAACTGAAACATAAGAAAAGAATGGGTAAAAGGGTGAAAAGAGGATCTGTGTTCAAAGTTGTGAGACACTAACAGATATCTAGTAAGAATGTTTGGAATCCAACAGGAAGAAGAATAGGTAGTATGGAGAAAGAAGAAGCGAATGATGGGGACAAGAGAGACAGAGAGAGGCAGAACTATTTGAGAAGATAATGAAAAATAACAGAATACAAATTGAAAAAGCTCAGAAAATGCCAAACAGGATAAATATCAGAACATATTGACATATACCTAAACACACCATATACTAATCCTGAAGACTGTCAGTTATGGCTGAGGAAGTATATACATAAAGGAATAAAGACATATAGTAGATTTCTCATCAAAACAATGATGTCACATATTAAAGAGTCTGAAAGGAGGAGCGAGGGTGAAGCCCAATCAAACCAGAATTCTACATCCAGCAAAAATATCACTCAGAAAATGAAAATAAAATGAAGGTGAAATAAATTTTTTTTTACTAATGCCCAATCCTTTTTCCCACAAAGGTGAGAGAATTCATTAGCAGGAGACTTACATTGTAAGTAATGGCTAAGTTCTTAAGGCAGAAATAAAAATAACAGAAACCTGAAGCTACATGGTGAAATGAGATCTAGAAATGATTAAAATGAAGGTAAATAAAATATATATTTTTTCAAATTAATTGTGCTAAAGAAAATTGACTAAACCAAATTCATCATTTTGTATTTTCAGCATACAAACATAAAACAAATTACAGCAATACTATGAAAGATGAGGACTAGGAATTGTCAGTATAGTGTTGTAAAATACACTATACATGAAACAGTAAAATATTATTGGAATGTACACTTTAATGAAAATATGTGTATTGGAAACCCAAAGAAAACCATAAAATGAATGATAATCCAACATTAGGTTAAAAGAGTGGGGCAATACATCAAATAGAATAAACAAAGCAACTAGAAAATAGAAAACAATTAGAGGCAGCAAAATTTTAGCACAACCGTATCAATAACTGGATTTGTTTTTAAGTGAGAGGAAGAGAGATAGAGGGACAGACTCCTGCATGTGCTCCGACCGGGACCCACCCCGCAACCCCAGTCTGGGGCTGATGATCCAACCAATCAAGCCACTGACTGTGAGAGGGAAAGAGAGAGAGAAGGGGGAGAGGGCCTTGACCAGGGATTAAACCCAGGGTGTCCACATGCCAGGCTGACACTCTACCACTGAGCCAAATGACCACAGCCAGCAATTGAATTTTTATAAGGCCTAAATACAAATAAAAAGTCAGAAATTGTCAGACTAGATTAAAAAGCAAAATTGAAATATATGCTGCCTGTAAGAACCCCCTTTAAATACAAAGATATAGATTAAAAGTTAAAAAATAGAAAAGGATACACCAAGCAAACACTAATCAAAAAAATCTGGAGTGGTCACACTGCTACCAAAGTAGATTTTAAGAATGAGGACAATTGCCAAAGATAAAGAGGGACATTACATAATCAATAAAGGGTCAATTGACCAGGAAGGCATAAGGTCCTATAAATGCATCTGAGATTTTAAAAACATGTGAAGCAAAAATTGAGGGAACTATAAGAAGAAATCTAAAATCCACAGATGAAATTTCAACAATCCTTTCTTAGTAAACAAAACCAGTAAAGAGATAATCAGTAGCATGAACAATTCTATCAATCAACCTACTTGCTCTAATTGATATTTATGAAACATTTAACCCAGAAAGAGCTAAATATATACATTAATTTCAAATACACTTAGAACATTTACCAAGGTTTATCGTGCATGCAAACACTAAGTTTAGAAGAACTGAAAAGACTTTTTTTCTCTGATCATAATGAATTTAAACTAAAAATCATTAACTGAAAGACATCTGAGAAAAAAATCTCAAAATATTTGGAAGTTAAATTTAACATACTTTTAAATAAGCCATGGGTAAAAGAGGTAGTCACAAAAGAAATTAGAAAATACTCTGAACTGAATGAAAATAAAAATACAACACATAAAAATCTGTAGGCTGCAGGTATTACAGTGCTTAAAGGAAAATTTATGGCATTAAATGCTTATATCAGAGATATTCAACCTGTGTGCCACAAGTCTGTTTAAAACATGCAACATCTGACTATTTAATCACGGGCACTAATCTCTTTTCCCTTAGATTGTCAAATAAATAAAAATAACAGCCAATACAACAATGTCATCTAGTGTGAATGAATCAAAATTATACCTACTTTTTTTTTTGGCAAATCAGCAAAAAATATATGTTTTGGTGTGCCACAGAATTTTGGTAATTAGTTTATGTATGCCATGAGGTCAAAAAGACTGAAAATCACTGGCTTATATTTGAAAATAAAATCTCAAATCAAGTATCTAGTTTTCCATGTTAAGAAACTAGGGGGAAAAAGAGGAAATTAAACCCAAAGCAAGAAGGAAATAAAAAAGCAAAAATAAAATTGAAAACAAAAATACACTATTGAACCAAAGCTGGTTCTTTGAAAGGATTATTAAAATGGGATGAATTCTGAGCCAGGCTGATCAAGAAAAAATGACTACAGAAAAAAATTAAAATTTCAAATGTTATAAAGAAAACAAACTCAAAAGGCAATATACTGTGATAGCCCATTTAAATGATATTCTGAAAATGCTTAGACTATAAAGACAGAAATAGACCAGTGATTCCCAAGTGGTGAGAAGAAATAACTACAAAGGGCAGGTGAAAACTGAGGGAAGTGTCAGCTCTAATCTATATATTCCTTAAATTGTTGGAAGTTATACAACTGTATGTGTTTCTCAAAACTCACAGAACTATACACTAAAAAAGATATAGTTTACTGTATGTAAACTATATCTGTATGTATAATAGTTGACTTTAGCAAAAAAAAAAGGGGGGGAGGGACAAAAAATAAACAATTCTATATAAGGTTACTGGGGCCCCTATAACCTCCAAAATAGGCCAAATATCTTTCTTCCACAAGGCCTTTACAGTTACTCTTTCCTCTACCTGCAATGCTCTTTCCACAAAGATCATACCTACAATTGATTATATTTCTATCAAATGTTCCCTCCACAGAGAGGCATTTCCTGATCGTCCTAAAATACCATTCAAATGACTATCACATTATCCTACTTTACTGTTTTTCAAAACACTATCACTCTCTAATATTGTTTACTATTAATTAATGTCTATTGATAATTTACCACAGGAGAGAGGGACTTTACATCTTTTATTGACTAAAATATCTCAAATATTGTTAAATTAACTAATAAAAATAGAATATCTTCCACAAGTCATGTAAGTGACCCTGTGACTATCCCACTCAAGTCAAATAGAAAGAAACATATTTGCTTAAGCAAAAAAGGCTATGGCCTAGAAGATACCATGTGTAGATTAGGGGGTAAATGAAACAACATAACGGAAAATGGGTATTTTAAGTCAAAATATATAAATTAAAAGATGAGGCTCCTATATTTTTTAATCAACTGGTTCCCAGAATCTAGACTATCATGCTTATACTTATGGAAGGGAAAAATACTTTAGATGCTCTCAATTTTTGAGACCATAAAATTGCTGTATACTGCCTGATCATTTACTGTGATGTCTACCTGTCCAAAGTTCTGCTCAAATAAAGCTTCCTATCATATATATATATATATAGGCAAAATGACTAAGTCTTTCCAGGGAAAAAGAAAGTGAAGTTGCCATCCGAATTATCAGCAACAATTTGATTGAACACCAGGCCAGAAGACAGGAAGTGACAAGTTTAATATCATCTAGAAAGAAAATTCAAGCCAATTCAAAACCCAGCCGAACTGCTCCTCAAATATAAATGTGACACAACATGTAAACACGCAGGGAGTATCATTCCTGTGATTATGAGCCATGTCTGAGGAATCTACTGGGGAATGAACTTTAAAGAAGCCAAAATGATTAGAGATGTCAACATAAAGACTGGCTAAAAATTTCCATTTAATAAATGAAGATAAATGTTTGAATCAGATTATTATCATGTTGCAACCCTTAATAAAATAACAGCTTTTACATTACAAAGGACAGCTAGACAGTAGTGAATCGTTTGAAAATATGCTGCACAAATTATGAAGTACTTTTGCCCCTCTAAAAAAAACCCTGAATCTCATTGTGCCTCAAGATTTAATTATCAATTTAAAGGAAATAAAGGAACAGAAGAACATGTTTAATATCATGAGAGTATAATCAGCAAAAGCCAGACTGTGGGGAATCCTACAAAACAAACAGGATAGTCACAAATGGCAAGGAACACAGAGCAGAAACGTTAGGTTAAAACAGACTTAATAGGCATATTAACGAAAAGCAGAGTGTGGACCTCTTTTGGAACCTATTCCAAACAAGCTAAAAGGAAAAAGAGAGAGACAACCAAGAAAATATGAGCACTATGTGGATGTTTGATTACATTAACAAATTACTGCTTGCTTTTTTAAAGTAAAATACCAATGGGATTTTTTTTTTGGTAGACCATGAAAGAATATTCTAAAATTTAGATATAAACAGAGATGGTCAAGGACAGCCAAGACATTAGTAAAGAAGAGAGCCAAGGTGAAAGACAAATTATAAAGCTTAAGAATAAAGCTCAATAATTCAGTTTGGAATTGAGAAAGCAGTATAAAATGGTTATTAAGAGCATAAATTAAAAAAGCCAGAATGCCTGGATTTTACTATGAGGGTGTAGATGAAGCTCTACTAATGTGACCTCAAGTTAACCTTTATGTGCTTTAGTTTCTTTATCCATAAAAATAGAAAATGAAGTTCCAACCTTAATGGTATTTGGGAGGTTAAATAACTTAATATTGATAAAGCACCTAGGACAGTATCTAGCACCAAGTAAGGATATATTTGCTCCTAACTCAAGGATAAACAAACCAACAGAACAGGGAGTTCAGAAACAAACCTATTCACATATCTACAACTAGTATTTAATAGACATAGTAAACAGGTGAGAAAAAGATAGCTATTTCAATAAATGGCACTAGGAAGTTCACTGTGAAAAAAAATATTCATGAAATTAGATTCCAGCCTCACCCATATAAAAAAGCAATTCCAAGTAGAATGAAAGACCGAAAAGTTTAAGGCAAAATTATATAACTTTTAGAAAACCAAGTAGAGTAATATCTTTATGAAATTCATGGAATGGAATGGTTTAGAAAACACAAAATTCTCAAACCAAAAAGGGAAGAAGTGATAAATTCAGTTTTATTAAAATTAAGAAAATTGTTCATCAAAAGACACCATACTGAAAAGAATATTGAAACACAAAAACAAATCAAGGAATAATATGCAGAATATTAAATGATTTCTAAAAATCAGTAAGAAAAAAAATAATTCCCTCTCCTAAAATTGATAAATTGAACAAGGGGTCAACAAACTATTAATACAATCAGTAGGACTAGGTAAGAATGGTTTTTACACCTCTAAGTAGTTGAAAAATATCAAAAAAAGAGTATTTTGTGACATATCAAATTACATGAAATTTATATTTTATTATCCAGTAAAATAGAATTTTATTGGCACATAGCCAAATCACTGGCTGCTTCACATTGCAATGAGTGAAATAGTTACAACAAAACTATATGACCCACAAAGTCTGTAATATTTGCAATCTGACTACAGAAAATGTATGCAAACACCTAAGTTAAACGCACAGGAATTTTATAGAAGAGCAAGCACAAAGAGCCCATAAACATGAAAAGGTCCGCAATTTCATTAGTTAAAATACAAATTGCAACACCGTATTATATACTCCAGATCGTCAAAAAATATTTAATGTCTAACAAGTCCAAGTACTGACACTAAAGTGAAACGCCAAGTTTCTCTTCCACTGCTCCTTGGAGAACATGTGCCACTAAAAATAGATTCTCTCAAAATGCCTGCCTGAGGTCAAGAATATACTCACAGACATGTACAAGACTAGTTACAGTAGCTATGTTCACAAAATCAAAACAGCAGAAACAACGTAAATATCCATTAAAAAACAATGAACAACCGGTGTTACATTCATACAATAGAATAGTACACAATAATACAAATAAATGAATTGTATTCCTACACACATCAATGTGGATATATCTAAAAAATCTAACAGTTAAATGAAAAAAGGCTCAAATACATAAAATGTGATATTCTTTAAAAAGGGGGGGTGCAAATGAAACAATGTATTGTTTAAGGATTCAGACATAGTAGGTAGCATTTATTAACAAAAATCAGGACATAAAGACACAATTGTGAGGAAAACAGTATTACAGTCAGGTTAGAATATAGTGCTGACTTCTGAAGTTATGTTCTATTACTTGGCTTCAGAGTTGGGTATAAAGGTCTTTGTTTTACTGTTGTACTTTAAATTATATTACATGCTTTTGTGTGTAGGTGATACTTAAAATTGAAATATGTGTTTCCAAAGCATCATAAAACTGGGCAAAAAAATTGTTTAAGGGTGAAAATATATATATGCAGCTAAAAACTATAATGAAAGCAAGAAAGAAAAAAGACAAGGACATAAAATGTATATAACATTTTGTAATATATCTCAAAAGAAAAGCTGATTATACCTATATCAAATAAAGAAATAGAATAATAATTATGAATCTTTACCTGAAAAAAAACCGTAAGGCCAAATATTTTCACTGGTAAATTCCAATAAACATTTAAGGAAGATATAATACCAATATTACAGAAATTTCTCAGATAACAGAGCAGGAGAAAACACTTCCAAACTCATTTTATGAAGCCAGTATTAGCCTGACATAAAGCCAGAGAACCAGAGAATAGTTAGATATACTGTGTACCTACCACCCAGAATTAACAGGTATTAATAACTGAATGGTTTTTTAAATGTTCACTTGTAAAACACTTTTCTATAAAGGAAATATAAGAAACTAAGTTACAATGATCAGCTAGACTCCTTTTTGGCCATGGCACACGTCAGTAACAATAGGATCTGTAATTTGGTACTAGGGGAAATAGAGGATGCTGTCCAGGACAGTCATATAGTCTGAGTACTCCAGATGTCCTTTACCTTGCTGTCCAGAAAACTAAGGCGCTCAATATCTTTATTATATGTGGCTTAAGTGTCTGTTTGTCGCTGATGGCTTATTGGTTGCTTGCGTAACTGTACTAGCCAATGGGGTGAAGTTGCCACGGCTGAACGCAAATTGAGCAGGTCAGGGGGAAGGTGAACATTTGTTTGCATTGGCAATCATCTGTTTTACATAAAAACTACATCTTAACGTAATTTCTTTTAAGAATGCCTCCTAGAAAATACAGCACTGAAGAGGAGAGAAAAGGAGCTAAAGCTGCACAAAAATGGCTTTCTCAACAAAAAGAAATCACTGAGCAGAGAAAGACAAGGCTTAATTCAGTCGTAGAGCAAATGCGTCCTTCTCGGCAAAATGAGACTGATGAGCATAGAGAAACAAGGCTTGCCTCAGATGCAAGACAAAAAAGCCTGTCTCAACAAAATGAGTCCCTTGAACAAAGGCAGGAGAGAAATGCAAAAAAACGACAGAGTAATGCTGACCGAAACGCAAAAAGGATTAAAACAGTTTCAAATGATGGGAAGATCTACACAAGAAATGTTGTGTACAAAGAGATCTTTGACATGTGAATTAACATTTTATTATTTAAATCACCTTTATTTATTGAGCTAGTGGTGGCTCTTAAGAAATGTACCACCAGTGGTTTCCTTCATTGCACTGTACTTTAAGCAATTAAGCAAGTAGAAGGGGGAAACCCCGTGGGGCACTAAGCAAAGGGGCATCCTCGCCGCCTGCCCTGGGTAATTCAGTTTGAATTAGCAGACACCTTTGCACAAATCATTTTAATTACAATTTATAACATCTAGAACAGCGGTCATTTCATATGACCACTGGGCTTTCTAGTATATTATACCTAAACCCATTTAGGGCATATAATGTGTCACAGCACAATAACTAGGAGGCTGTGATCCAGTACAAAAAGCTTGTCCTTCTGGTTTCGTGACAACAGAGGCATGAAATAGGAACAATGGAAAGAGACTTTGCATGGAGCATGGGGGGCCACGATGCAGGGGGGTGAGGGTATTAAGGTGAGTGTGACACTTGAAACCAAGTTAACACAATAAATTTAAATTTTTTAAATTTAAAAATAAATTTTAGAAAATCACACACATTGGAATAGTCAAGCAATAAGGAGAGGAAGATAGGGCTGGCGCAAAGACAGAAATGAGAAAGTTTCATTTAGCAGTTTTGCAAGTTGGATTTTTAACCTTCTAGACACATTAAAAATAAAATTATATAGGAAAAGGGTAAAGGGCTTGAGTCATAGTATCAGTTCCATTACTACTTGTTTGACTTTCTAATAGATGTACTTATTTATGTGAGCTTTATTTCCTAAATACGGAAAAAGAAATGGATATCTTATACAATCGTCGAGCACTATGATTTTTAAAACAAAAGCAATAGAAGCTAACCAAACCACAGATTCTGAAAAACTTTTGTTCCTTGTTTCTATGAGTCAGGCACCTATAATGTTTTGGGACTCTTGCTATCTCACTCTAGCAAGCCATAGTAAGGAATGAGTAATTTTATCTAGCATAAAAATCAGGTCATCACAGTTATCTCATCAGTATTATTGGCTAAGCCTATTCATCTATTTCCTTTCTTCCTGTCTGTCACACTCCACACTTCCAATTCAAGTAGCTCAGTCTTTTTCTTACCCTATTATTTGACACTCTTTAGTACTTTAAATATACCACCTTACCTGGATGTTCCATTGTTCAAACATTAAATGTCCATCTATAAGAGAGTATCTAGTCCAAGAACCTTATGGTCTTACACCTAATAACAAAATATCTAGCTATCCCCTAGCCATCCAGTTGTAAGGACTCAACGTTGTAACAGCTACTCTAATAAGCATTGTTTATAAGAAAATAAACTTTAAAAAAAAATCTCATTTATTCATTTAAAAAAAAATCTCATTTATTCAATCTGACTTCAGACTCTCTGCTGTTGAAATCTGAAATGCACTGCAAAGTTCACAGTATTTGAAGAGAAAACAAGGAAAAAAGATGAAAACGGCATTTACTTGTACCCCATTCTTCCAGTCCCCCCAACTCTCTTGCTACTATGTTCCCTGGAATGATTTTTTATACTTATTTCATTTACAAGACACTTACCTTCATTCTACATATAAAGAAACAGAATTCAAGATCAGGTCATAAAACTACTAAGGAGCAGAACTAAGATAAGAACCCAATTATGCCTAACTCCAAAACCATAATAAACCACACAGCTAAAATCCAACAGCCAACTAAGTTATACCTATGACTAATTGTTAAATGCAATCAAATTTAAAAATATACCATTAATTAATAAATTCATACCTTTTTGTATACAGCTTTTATGTCAGAATCCAAAACAATTATATTCCTAAGTTTTGCATTTATTTCAGTTACTGAAGGCCTCATAATTATCTCAGAATCGAGCCCTAAAAAAATAAGAATATTTAATGCTTTTTCTTTCATGTAATAGTTTTGAATTTATTTTTTCTGAAATTGTATTACCTTCAATCTTAATTTCAGAAATGTTACGTTTCTGATCTTTAATAAAGATCTGTAAACATGATAACTCTGCTAAAATCTGCAAGGTAATAATATCTTCATTCTTGGATCGTTTTAAATCTGCAAAAAAAAAATCACAGTGTAAAACCTAAGGAAAACCTTGTAATTACCTCACTATACTTATCAATTAAATAAAATATCACAACAAATAATAATAGTAGAGAAAAATTTGATTTATAGTTCAACTGAAAACAAGCAAGATATTTGCTAAAATTAGAAATTCCAAAAAACAATCAAATCTAATGAAAACAAAAAGCCAAACAAAAGCAAACAGATAAAACAAAAAAAAATGGTCGCTAGATTAGGCTAACATTTGAAATTCAGATATTGCTAATTATAAAATCATAAATCTTTTGAGAGTCAGTAATTACTAGGTGATACCTGTCATTAAACTTGTAACTTTTCACAGCTTAAAAAGTACTCTAATTAAAAATATATAATTATTACTCAAATTTTGTTCTATTTTCCTAATCTAAAGTAATGATTTTAAATGCATGAATTTTAATCTAAATCAAATACTTATGCAGTATAATCTTCAACTTAGAAGAATGGTATGATGAATAAAAAACACATTTTCTTCAGCAATAATCACTTTCCTTTACTATTATTTTCTAAAATTAACCTAGCATATAATGAATCTAGACTTTAAACTAGGCAACAAAATTTGAAAGACAGTATTATAAGTTAATAAGGCCAAGTCAATCTACTTGGTAAAAAAACTGGAGTTTAAATATTATACCAGTTTAATATCTACAGCAATGAGATAAAATTGTTTGTTTCTATTATTGCTTACAGTGGTGATTATGAAATCTTTTAAACCTTCAACTATTTAATAGATTAAAGATTTCATCTCATTTTTATTTAACTGAGGGCCTTTGATTATTACTTAAGTGGAAACAATTTCAACGGAGTTATTGGTCATTTGCAATAAATTATAATTTGCTTTAATAAAAAACAACAAAAAAACCTGGAGTTAAATTTTAAAGAAACATACGTATTTTTTTAATGACCTCTCCTTTGTCTTCAGTCTCTGCAACATACACTGGGGTTGATTTTTCCTCTAATTGTGGAAGGATATTATTAAAATAATTTATTGTATTCAGAAGTGCTTCAGTGTGCAAATGAATATCCAAAGAGGAAAAATTCACCTAAAAAACAAAGTTGATTTTAATAATAGGTCAATAAATATGTTTGTCTGCTCTGTATAAGGCATTATTAGTCTTGTGGTACAAAGGACTGAATTTATAACATTCCATTTTTTTTTTTTTTTTTGTATTTTTCTGAAGCTGGAAACAGGGAGAGACAGACAGACTCCCGCATGCGCCCGACCGGGATCCACCCGGCACGCCCACCAGGGGGCGACGCTCTGCCCACCAGGGGGCGATGCTCTGCCCCTCCAGGGCGTCGCTCTGTTGCGACCAGAGCCACTCTAGCGCCTGGGGCAGAGGCCAAGGAGCCATCCCCAGCGCCCGGGCCATCTTTGCTCCAATGGAGCCTCAGCTGCGGGAGGGGAAAAGAGAGACAGAGAGGAAGGAGAGGGGGAGGGGTGGAGAAGCAGATGGGCGCTTCTCCTGTGTGCCCTGGCCGGGAATCGAACCCGCCACTTCTGCACTCCAGGCTGACGCTCTACCACTGAGCCAACCAGCCAGGGCCACATTCCATTTTAATCCTCAAGGATCCTGAGTTCTAGTTATAAAATAATTTTCATAATATACTATTAACTTAGAAATACAGTATCTAATTAGAAAACAAATTATTATTCGTTGGTACCTTAATCAGTTGTGCAACATTATTATAGGTACTTTTCAAATCTGGTACATTCTTTTCAGCCTATTTAAAGAGAAAAAGAATCTGTTAGAAAATTTTTAATAAACATAACATAAATACAATTAATATATACAATGGTCCTAATAAACATGTGTAGAAAATTTCCAGCTACTTATACATATAATTATCTAAATGAACTGCTTCCACAGAACAAAAGAAATTTGGCACCTAGCAAGTGTTCGATAAATTATCAAGAGTAGAAAATTAAATATTATCAAGTGTAAAGAACAATCATTCAGTCATCAACAACCCTATAAGGTCCTTCCTAATTCTCCCTGTATGTGGAAACAAAATTTGTGGCAGAATTGTCTACCAAGTATCTAAATACTCCGTGGTATCTTTATATGCAGAACATCTATTTAATGCATAAACATCAAAAACCCTAAAATATCATATTTACATAATAGTAAAAATGGTCTTCAAAGTGATAAAAAGCTATTTCAGCATTATCTTAGTATAAAATAATGTGTCACATACATGAAGAAAGGTCAATGAAAACATGGAATAAATCATAAGTATACCATAGTTAACAAATGATAAAATGGATATCATAAATCAATATAAAAGATATGACACCAGGAGTAGGTGACAGGAAATTAGGTAACTTCCGACAATTGTAGGAAATCAGTGAAAGCTTCACCTCACATCATATATTGTATTAAATAGAATCAAGATTAAAGAGTTTTTTTCTTTCTGATACCTTGATAGGGGAAAGAACTGCAGGTTATTTCTACTTAGAACACAGGCTTTTTATTTTGCTAAATGAAGTGTTCTAGCTAATAAAGGATAAAACAAAATCTTAAAGTTTTAGGTGTTCTCGAGATCTCAATAGAATCAAGACCGAACTGAATATTCCTAAACTTATAAAACTTGATTATAACATTTCAGCCATCCATTTATCATAGCAACCAGATATAAATGGTATGGCTTACCTTCACATATTCCAGTGTTAACAGATCTTCCATTGTGTTATCCAGTGTTGTAATCAAATAAATTGGCTTTTCATTTTCATCTAAAAAAAATTTTTATAATTATTTTTTCATAGTAAAACAAAGTGAAAACAAATACAGGCAATGTTATTAAATATAAAATTGGAAAAGAAGGATTTCCTGTATCGGTTTTGAGCCTTGGATTCCATCTTACCCTAGTCAGATCCATCATCTTTTATCTTAAACTCTAAAAATGTAACTTCTCCTCACAATTCCCTTCCCTTCTCCTATGCCAAATGCTTAAAACTCTTACCCTGCCAAGATAGGAGGTAAGGTTTAAAAAATAAAGAGTAGTAATCAGCTAAAGAAAAAAATGGCTAATAGGAAATGAAATATATATAAAGAGAATTCTGGCCCTGAGCCATAGAAATATCTAAAAAAATAAGAAAATATATAAAGAGAATTCTGGCCCTGAGCCATAGAAATATCTAAAAAAAAAATTGTCAGACTCCCTGAAAACCTAAGTGTTGAGAAGAAATCAATTAGGTGTATGATAAGAAACAAAGTCTTCTTGTATATTAATATAGATTAAAATAAACTCTATTACCATACAAGCAGTCTTTACTAGTTGTATTACTGCTTTTGTTCAAAACCTAGGAAAATAAGTGGGGAAACTCCTGTAGAAGAGTATTTATATAAAGCCCTTAAAACTACCATTACCAAATTACATATGGCGACTAGAAATTAACATCTAGATACTGGAACAAAGGATTAACCCAATTGTACTACTCTTGAGAAAAAAAAATAGAACATACAAATTTAAAAGCTTAATAGTAGTTAAGCTGGACTTCTACTCCAGGTTCTATTTACATTTTAACCCTTAAAAAGATCCCTAGTTTTCTCATATTTATGCATTAATTGAACAACTATTTGCTGATCATATGCTTTGTGTAAGAAACTACTGTTCATTTCTTCCCACTCCAAGAAAACAAAAGCAAAAATAATACAAAAACAGGTGCAGTGATAATTGTGTATCTTGTATTTTGTGTGAAAGGGTTTTCTTATTTTTTGATTTTGAGAAAAGAAATTAATAAAAATAAACATGAAAATTAACAACTGGTGTCATACTTCTGGATTAACACAACACACTGCAAGTTGGTTTGACTATCTTTCCAATTATCAGAGCAAACTGTTTCTTGATGTAAAAAGCATAATAAAACAAAACTCTGTGTCAGCTACATATGATGGTTTTCTCAGCAAGAGAGGATAACAGCATCTACCACATTCAGGTTCTCAAGGGCTACCGAACAAGTATAGTGTGGAACTAAACTGTATAAATCATATCCAAAGACTGAGCTGCCAGGCTGGAATACTTAATTTGCCTCCCAAAATACAAATATAATTTAATCCAGGGCTCAAAAACACATAAAGTTTTCATGATACTAGTTAACTGACACCTTTGCCTGAGAAAGAGTTCCTAGATAAAATGACTTTCTTATATCCTTGAGATGTATATAAGCACACTTGGTACCTTTCTTAATTCCCACAGATAGAAGTTAAGATTTAAATTTTCACTTTTAAAGTTCTGTAACTCCCTTATTTTCAGTATCTCAATTTACTGGGGGGAAAAATCCTAAATGAGTTTAAAGTAGTTCACAACGTAGCTTGAATTTAAAATTTGAATCACTGATTAACTTTAAAAGTCAATCATCAAAAGAAGATCAAATTCCAGGATGACCAAAAGCAAAGTATTTTTACACACATGTAATAAGCAGAACATATTTATGTGTTCAAAAATAAAGTTAGAAATTTACTACCTTTAACTTCTAAAAAAATTTTTTTAAGACAACTGTACCAATAATCACATTAAATGTCAACAGATTAAATCTGACAGTTAAAAGACAGAGATTACCCGAGTGGATCAAAATAAGACCCAGCAGCCCTGGCCGGTTGGCTCAGCGGTAGAGCGTCAGCCTAGCGTGCGGAGGACCCAGGTTCGATTCCCGGCCAGGGCACACAGGAGAAGCGCCCATTTGCTTCTCCACCCCTCCGCCACGCTTTCCTCTGTCTCTCTCTTCCCCTCCCGAAGCCAAGGCTCCATTGGAGCAAAGATGGCCCGGGCACTGGGGATGGCTCTGCGGCCTCTGCCTCAGGTGCTGGAGTGGCTCTGGTCGCAACATGGCGACGCCCAGGATGGGCAGAGCATCGCCCCCTGGTGGGCGTGCCGGGTGGATCCCGGTCAGGCGCATGCGGGAGTCTGTCTGACTGTCTCTCCCTGTTTCCAGCTTCAGAAAAATGAAAAAAATAAAAAATAAAAAAAATAAGACCCAGCTATAAATTTTTTACAAGAAACCTACTTTATTTTTTTTTAATGTGGTCAACTGATTTTTTTAAGTTTAGTTGGTATACAATGTTATATACTACTTATATTAATTTCAGGTGTTAAACAGTGATTTCACATTTTTATACCCTATTATGTTATCACTAACTCTAGTATTCATCTGTCACCAAACATCACAATATTACTCACTATATTTCCCTTCATCTTTTTCATCTAACACTCCCATTTGCTTCCCCTCTAGCAACCATCACTTTGATCTGTTTCTATAAGTATGTTTCTGTTTTGTTTGTCCATTTGTTTTTTGTTTTTTTTAGATTCCACATATAAGTGAAACCAGTGTTTGTCTTTCACTGTCTGACTTATTTCACTTAGCATAACATTCTCTAGATACATTCATGTTGTCTCAAATTGCAAGATTTCATTCCATTTTATTCCTGCATAATATTCCTGTGTGTGTGTGTGTGTGTGTGTGTGTACACGTGTGCATATATGTATATACACCACATCTTCCTTATCCATCTATTGACGGGCTCCCAGGTGGTTTCCCTATCTTGGCTATTGTAGATAATACTAGAGGGTACAAATACTTTTCAAACTAGTGTTTTCACTTTCTTTAGATAAATACACAGAAATGGAATTGCTTTATCATATGGTGGTTCTATTTTTAATGTCTTGAGAAATCTCTATACTCTTTTTCATAGTGATGGCATCAATTTAAATCCCTACTAACAATACACAGTGGTTCCTTCCTTTTCTCCACATCCTCACTGATACTTATTTTTTGTCTTTTTTGTAATAGCCATTCTAACAGGTATAAGGTTAAGTATCTCACTGTGGTTTTGATTTTCACTGTGCTGATGATTAGTGATACTGAGCATCTTATAACTGTTGGTCATCTTTGGAAAAAAAGTTTATTCAGATTCTCCACCCATTTTTAAAATTGTATTGTTTGTTTTTCGCTTTTGAGTTGTATGAATTCTTTATATATTTTGGATATTAACCCCTTATCAGATATATGAATAGAAAATGTCTTCGCCCATCCAATAGGTTGCCTTTTCATTTGGCGATAATTTCCAATGCTGCACATGAACCTTTTAGTTTAGTGTGGTCCCACTTGGTTATTTTTAATTTTGACATCATAGTAAAAAAAATCATCAATCACTAAGACCACCTATGTTTTCTTCTGGAGGTTTGATGGTTTTAAGTCTTACATTGTGCCCTGGCCAGTTGGCTCAGCAGTAGTGTCAGCCTGGTGTGTGGAAGTCCCAGGTTTGATTCCTGGTCAGGGCACACAGAAGAAGCACCCATCTGCTTCCCCACCCCTGCCACTCCTCTTTCTCTTTCTTCCCCTCCTGCAGCCATGGCTCAAAATGATTCAAGCAAGCTGGCCCAGGTACTAAGGATGACTTCATGGACTTGCCTCAGGCACTAAAATAGCTCGGGTGCTGAGCAATTGAGAAGCAGCCCCAAATGGGCAGAGTATCACTGGATATGGGGGCTTTGCTGGGTAGATCCTGGTCGGGGTACATGTGGGAGTCTGCCTCTGCCTCCCCGTCTCTCACTTAATTTAAAAAAAAGTCTTACATTGAAGTCCATAGTCCATTTCAAGTTAATTTTTATATATGGTGTAACACAGTGGTAGAGTTTCATTCTTCTGCATGTGTTTGTCCAGTTCCCCAACACCGTTTACTTTCCCTATTGTGCATTCTTGACTCCTTTGTCATAAGCTAACTGACCACAAATGTGTGAGTTTATTTCTGGACTCTCTATGTTCTACTAATCTATATCTATTTATTTGCCAGTCCCTTCTTGGTTAAATTTATTCGTAGGTATTTTATTCTTTGTGATGCAATTATAAGTGCAATTGTTCCTTAAATTTCTTTCTCTGGTACTCCTTGTTAAAGTATAGAAATGCAACATATTTCTGTACATTGATTTTTTTATCCTGCAACTTTAATTTGTTTATTAATTTTAAAAGATTTTTTATTGTAGACTTTAGGGTTTTCTTTATTTGATACCATGTCATCTGCAAACAGTGACAGTTTTAGTATTTAGTCAATGAAGAAATCAAAAGAGAAACTTTAAAAAATACTTTGAAACAAATAAAATTGGAAATACAAAAATTTATGGGCTGCACAAAAGCAATAAGAGAGCAGTTCATAGTGATAAACACCTACCTCAAGGAACAAGGTAAGTCTCAAGTAAGAAATTTAGCTTTATACCTGAAGGAACCAGAGGAGGAGGAATAAATGAAATCTAGCGTTAGTAGAATGAAAGAAATAACAAGTATCAGAGCAGAAATACACGGAGTGTAAAAGATAATAGAAAAGATAAAAAAAAATAAAGCTGGTTCTTTGAAAACATAAAGTTGGCAAACCTTTAATTAGATTCACCAAGAAGAAAAGAGAGCACTTAATAAATAAAACCAGAAATGAAACAGGAGACATTATACCATATAGTTCATAAATACAAGAGATCTTGAGACTACTATGAAAAAGGTACTCTAACAAATTGGACACCAAGAAAAAATGGATAAATTCCTGACTTAATCAAGAAACAGAAAATCTAAGTAAACCAATTACTAATAAGGGGATTCAACCAGCACTCAAAAACCTTCCAACAACAAAAGCCTAGGACCAGATGACTTCACTTGTGAATTCTACTAAACATCTTCGAAAAGAAAAGAAGAGGAGGAAACACTTTCAAACTACTTTCAGAGGCTAGCATTGTTCTCACATGAAAACCACACAAGGACACCACAAGAAATAAAAATTACAGGCAGGATCTTTGATGAACACTGATGCAAAAAATTCTCATCAAATATTAGCATAGCAAATTCATGATCATACATCATGATCAAATAGGATTCATTCCAAGAATGTAATAAAGATGGTTCAGTAATATCCACAAATCAATGTTATCTACCTCATTAACAGAATAAAGTGAAACACACCTTAACAGTAAATGGCATATATTACATGACCACAGTTAACATCATACTCAACAGTGAAAAGCTAAAAGCTTTCCCACTAAGATAAGAAACAAGACAAAGATTCACTCTCATCACTTTTATTGAACATGGTATTTGAAGTCCTCACCAGAGTAACTGATAAAGAAAAAGTCTAAAGGCACCCAAATTGGAAATAGTGTGTCTTGATCATTCCACCAACCATTCAGAATTACCTTTCATGTAAAAATCCAAAATTTAAGAAAATATGAGTAATATCCTCCTAAATGCCTACAACAGAAAATAGAAATATTTTCTAAAATATCACGTAATTTATCTATATGATTATGGGACCTAAAGTGTTCATGGTAAGCAGACTAATATCATGCTCTCCTTTCCAAGAATGTCCATGCTCTCATCCCCCAAACCTGAAAATATGTTCTCTCCTATGACAAACTGAACTTTGCCGAGGTTGTTAAAGGGGAAATTAGTGTGGATTGTCCACAGATGCCCAATCTAATCACATTAGTTTTTAAGAGTGGAATCAAAAGGCAAAAGAAGATGTTAGATGATAGCATAAGAAGGACCTAATGCCCTGCACTCATACTGAGCTATAGAAGACAATGTATAAAAAAACAGAGATTCCACTAAGAGCTAAGGACAGTCGTAATAGTCAGCAGGGAACAGACTTAAACCACATGGAAGTGAATTCTGTCAATGCCTGAGTGAGAAAGAAAATGAATCTGCCCTGGAGATTCCAAAAAGAATTCCCCTTGGCATCTTGATTTATGCCTGTTGAGACTTATGGCAGGTTTCTTTTCTAAAAAAAATTTAAAATAATATATCTGTATTGTTTTAAGGCACTAAGTTTGTATTAAATTGTTACAATATCAATACAAAACAAATTCAGTGTTGTAGAATTCAGTTAAATCAATTTAAAATTAAACCATGACTATTTTATTGTCCATAATAAAAAAATACATATATCTTCACCTTCTATCTGGTCTACCTAGATTCCCAGATGTAAGATACAAACTAAAGACTAATTCATCATAATATTTCAGCAAATGTACTTATATAATACCTAGAGAATTTAAAACATTACATTAGGTAGTCAAACAATAAAATTAATAATTTTAAAACACAGAGATTCTTACCCAAGTACTCTGGGCATTTTAAACAGAATTCTTTCAAAAAGGCATTGGCTTTTAAATCAAATGTTCTAAGCTCTATTTCTGTGCCCAATCCTAAGACAACAATTTCTACCACGGGCAGTTCACAATCTTCAACAAGGTGATAAAACTGAATCAATACCTGGAAAAGAAAGAAAAATAAAAACTATCGTTATCTAAATCAAAGAATTGCTTATGTGGATGATGATTATATATGGATGGATATATGAGGTTTACATAAGATATAAATGGTATGTATTTAAAATTTAGGAAAGATTTTATAAAAACACAAACCTATAATACACACAAAGTAAAGGAAGAGAAAACAGTGCAACAACATTTGGATTCAGCTTATATAGGATGAAAGAACAGTGCCTATTAGTAACGACACTATATAAAGCTGTGAACAGCAAAAATAACAATTTAAATAAACCATATCAATTTTTTAATAGTACATACCTCTGGCACTTCAAATCTTACTTTATACTGAATAATATTTTTTGAACAATCCGGCTTTTGAACCTTTTTTTGTTGACAACTTTTAACTCTATCTGTTGACTGATAATGTTCTTCCAAGGGACTACATGGTGCATCATAAAATTCCTCCTCTGAATCTAAATATCATAAAATATTGTTTAAGTCAACAACTAAAATGATTTACTTAATAACATATTTATAATTTGTTATAATTTAAAACACTAAAAGCAGGCTATTTCAAAAATATAATGTAAAAATGAGAAGATAAATCTTAAAAATACAGATATTATATCTGAAAAAATAACATTCTTCATGACCAAAAAAGTATTGAAACTTAACAAAATGCAATCTTTACCTTAAAATCATTGGTCTATTGGCCCTAGCCATTTGGCACAGTGGAAGAGCACTGGCCCAGCATATGGATATCCCAAGTTCGATTCCTGGTCAAGGCACACAGAAGAAGCGACCATCTGCTTCTCCAACTCTCTCCCTCCCCTTCTCCTTCTCTCTCTCTTTTCCTGCAGCCATGGCTCAATTGGTTCAAGTGACTTGGCCTCAGGTGATAAGAATGACTCTGTGGCCTCTGCTTCAGGCGCTAAAAAAATGACTCTGTTGCTGAGCCAAGGAGCAACGGCCCCCAATGGGGGCTTGGCAGGTGGATCCCAGTTGAGGCACATGCGGGAGTCTGTCTCTCTACCTCCCCTCCTCTCACTAAAATAAATAAAATAAAATAAATACATCAGTCTATTTAATAATGGCTAAAGAAAATTTTATACTAAATGCCAATATCAATGACTACCATATCCTAAATACTCAAAGGAACATAGTAATATGCTCTGTCTGGGGAGAAAAGGACTTAGTTACAAACTGCAATATTAAAAGCAGAGGCAGGTCCTGAAGTTTGAAGAAACCGAGATGCAGTACTACTTCATATATAAATATATACTTGTAAATACATGATAATAAAATCCTAAAAATTGCTATTAAAAAAGAACTCAGAAAACTATAAAATCATTTTAAAAATGTTAAAAAAAAAAAATAAAACCAGCTGAAGCTTATCCCTAATAACCTTAGACTGAGTTTTGGGTGTAGATTATCTCACAAATAGCATCTTCTCCCTCCTTCCCTGGTCACCACACACAAAGGAAAACATTCTCTGAAAAACTGAGAATCAGCCCTGGCTTTGTAGCACAGCGGATAGGGCATCAGCCTAGCATAATGATGCTCCAGGTTTGATCCCGGTCAGTGCACACAAGAGAAGCAACCACCTGCTTCTCTCCCCCATCCTCTTCCCCTTCTCTCTCTCTTCTCCTCCCACAGCCAGTGGCTCAACTGATTGGAGCACATCAGCCCCGGATGCTGAGGACAGTTCAGTTGATTCAAGCATCAGCCCCAGACAGGGGTTGCCAGGTGGATCCCAGTCAGGGTGCATGTGGGAGTCTATCTCATTATCTTCCCTCCTCTGACTTAAAAAACAAAAACAAAAAAAGTAAATTACTAGTGGTCCTTGTGATTAAGTTAAACTTTTATGTACCAAAAATCCCACTGCAAAAGTAACTTTAAGGAACATTCAAGCCCTGGCCGGTTGGCTCAGCAGTAGAGTATTGGTCCAGAGTGTGGAAGTCCCGGGTTCAGTTCCCGGCCAGGGCACACAGGAAGTGGGCACAGGAGAAGCGCCCCATCTGTTTCAGCACTTCTCTACTTCCTCCTCTCCTCTCTCCCCTCCCCCCTCCCTTGGGGGAGGAAGGGTGGCTCCTCCCCCCCACCCTCCTTCCCTGTCTCCCCCACCCACCTTCCTTAAAAAAAAAGAAAAAAGAAAAAAGAAAAAAAGAACATTCAAATTATACTGTTTTAAGGAAATTTAAGTAAAATTTCTAAAAAATATGCAAAAATTTATTGTCTGAAATTTTTTATATGGCTTCAAAATAAAAATTACTTCCATGAGATATTTATAATAAGGAAAATGTCCTAATTTTACCATCTTCAGCAAATGTAAGCTCCAAGAGAGGAATCTTTTTCTGTGCAATTTGTGATGTTCCCAAAGAAGAGGACCTTTGGATCTGAAAGGAAAGTAATTCACGGCTAATTAGCACAAATACTTTTATTGAAAGTTCAAAGACAATTTTGACTGGAAAAAAACCTAGTCTGAATTATATAAGTAAATTATAAAATGTGTATTTAAAGAAGTGATCGTACATTTTAGGGCTAAATATAAATTGTACAACTATTTTACTAATTTCTTTGTTGACAGGCTTTGAGTCTAAAGAGATCTTAGATATATCTAAATAAGGAAGCCACTTTATGATATCCATGAGAAACAACCAAAACTCTCAAATAAAGCCTCTACAGTTGAGGAGTTTTCAGTTTTATTTTAATTTTTAAAGATATTTCAGCAAATGTACTTGTAAACTGTTTTGGGATATATGGCATACAAAAACATTAATGCAGCGAAAAACCATAATACAAGATACCCTGAATCTTCCACCCAAGCCAAGAAACAAAGCAGTACCATCGCTTACCTAGAGCACCTGATAGGCTCCCCCTTGATCACATTCCCTACCACTAATCATGATTTTGCTTTATTTTAGTTTGTTTTAAACCTATGAATGATTATCTAAATAATGCATTTTACTTCTGCATCTTTCTATAATATAGGAAAAGAATATATTATATATATTTTCCAGTGACATTATTCTACAAATAATCTTTTATTTTTATCAATATTGATAGTTTATTCATTCTCACTGCTATATTGTATACCATTTATGAATAAATCACTACTTTTTTGTCCTGTACACCGTTGATAAATATTTGTATTGTTCACAGACATTTCTTTTTACTCACAGTGGCACTATAGACATCCTTGAACTTTGCCCTTGGCGCTCACATGTAAGACTTTTCGTGGTGTATATATCCAAGACTGGAAATGCATATGTTCACCTTACTAAGTACTTATCAAATTGTTTCCACAAGTGGTTGCAACACATACATTAATGTCAGCAGATTAGAGTTTGTATGGTACCATATCCTCAAGAATGTTTAATGTCTTCAGATATTTCAAATTTTACCAACATCATTGATAATTTCATGCTAATTTTAACCTAGTTAAAAATTTCACAAACGTGTAATACAATAGTTATACATCATATTATAGGTTCATGGGTTATTTGTGTTTGTCCCTCTCTGAATCCTGTTCATTTGGGAAAACATTTTTATTAAAATATAACCTAGTACCTATGAGTACATAACTGTAAATATAAAGTTCAATAAATCCTGAAAGAATAAACATACTCATGCACCCAAAATCCAGCTCCAGGAACAGAACATGACCAACAACTCAGAAGCCTCCCTCATGCTCTTCAGAATCATTAAGCATACTACCAAAAGGTAATGACCATGCTGCCCTAATATTAACTTTTAATGTACTAAAACTTTTACACCTAAATCCATAAAAGATGTTTTGCATTTTCCTAATGAGTAATGAAGTCACACACCTAGTCACGTGTCTGTCTGCTCATTTCTTATTTGGCTGCTGCCTTCCAAAAAGACTTAAGTCTTTTAAGTTATATGTGTTGAAAATATTTTTCCCAATTGATCAGCTTGCCTTTATTATTTTTCAGTGTCTCTCAAAAATCAGAAAATTTTAATTTGCATGAGATCTAATTTATTTTTCTTCTTTTGTGTTTGTACTCTTTAAAATCCAAGATATCTTCACTTACCACAAGGACTCAAAGATTTTCTCTTATGTTTTTTGTTAAAAAAATTTTATACCCTTGGGCATTTATATATAGGTCTATGTTCTATTTCAAGTTAAATTCCATTTTCCTTATGATAAATATCTTATGGAAGTAATTTTCTTTTTTTTCTTAATTTTTTATTTTTCCAAAGTGAGAAGCAAGGGCGGGGAGGCAGAACAGACAGACTCCCACATGCGCCCGACTTGGATCCACCCAGCATGCCCATCAGGGGGTGATGCTCGGCCCCTCTGGGGCATTGCTTCACTGCAATCAGAGCCATTCTAGTGCCTGAGGTGGAGGCCATGGAGCCATCCTCAGCGCCAGGGTAACTTTGCTCCAATGGAGCCTTGCCTGCAGGAGGGGAAGAGAGAGAGAGGAGAGAGGGAAGGGCAGAGAAGCAGATGGGTGCTTCTCCTATGTGACCCAGCCAGGAATCAAATCCGGGACTTCCACATGCCAGGCCAACAATCTACAGCTGAGCCAACCAGCCAGGGCCGAGAGTAATTTTCATTTTGAAGCCACATAAAAAATTTCAGTTTAAGGTAAGAGTTGATGGTTACTTATTTATCACATAATTCTTTTACACAAAATAATCTAGTTATTTCAGGACCGTTTGTTTTAAGGACTATCCTTCCCCACATTAGTTGGATTGGCATCTTTGTAAGAAATCAAATATATTGAATATTTTAACCATCTATTACATTATGGATTTATTCCTAGACTGCCTTCTACTTTATTGACTTATAGTCTATTCTTATATCACTACAGCAGTATATTGAATAAAGCAGCTACAAATCAAACAAGAAAATCAAATATTAGATATCCTGCAACATTATACTTATCCAAAACTGTTTTGGCTAATATTTAACCTTTGCATTACCATATATACTTTATAATAAGCTTGTTAGTTTCCAGGAGAAAAACAGTTTGGTTATTTTATTTTTTTTTAAATAATTTTATTTTTTTAATGGGGCGACATCCATAAATCAGGATACATATATTCAAAGATAACAAGTCCAGGTTATCTTGTCGTTCAATTGTTGCATACTCATCACCCAAAGTCAGATTGTCCTCTGTCACCTTCTATCTAGTTTTCTTTGTGCCCCTCCCCCTCCCCCTTTCCCTCTCCCTTTCCCCCTCCCCCCGTAACCACCACACTCTTATCAATGTCTCTTAGTTTCACTTTTATGTCCCACCTACGTATGGAATAATGCAGTTCCTGGTTTTTTCTGATTTACTTATTTTGCTTCGTATCATGTTATCAAGATCCCACCATTTTGCTGTAAATGATCCGATGTCATCATTTCTTATGGCTGAGTAGTATTCCATAGTGTATATGTGCCACATCTTCTTTATCCAGTCATCTATTGATGGGCTTTTTAGTTGTTTCCATGTCATGGCCACTGTGAACAATGCTGCAATGAACATGGGGCTGCATGTGTCTTTACGTATCAATGTTTCTGAGTTTTGGGGGTATATACCCAGTAGAAGGATTGCTGGGTCATAAGGTAGTTCTATTTTCAGTTTTTTGAGGAACCACCATACTTTCTTCCATAATGGTTGTACTACTTTACATTCCCACCAACAGTGGATGAGGGTTCCTTTTTCTCCACAGCCTCTCCAACATTTGCTATTACCTGTCTTGTTAATAATAGCTAATCTAACAGGTGTGAGGTGGTATCTCATTGCAGTTTTGATTTGCATTTCTCTAATAGCTAAAGAAGATGAGCATCTTTTCATATATCTGTTGGCCATTTGTATTTCTTCCTGGGAGAAGTGTCTGTTCATATCCTCTTCCCATTTTTTTATTGGATTGTTTGTTTGTTTGTTGTTGAGTTTTATGAGTTCTTTGTATATTTTGGATATTAGGCCCTTATCTGAGCTGTTGTTTGAAAATATCATTTCCCATTTAGTTGGCTTTCTGTTTATTTTGTTATCAGTTTCTCTTGCTGAGCAAAAACTTCTTAGTCTGATGTAGTCCCATTCATTAATTTTTGCCTTCACTTCTCTTGCCCTGTTCATTGTAGCGAACTAATTTGTGAGTACTTTTGCACTCCATCGTCCTTTGCTACTGTTAATCTCCATCCTCTCCCCCCCCCCTTTCTTTTTGTTGTTGTCACGGTTTAAATTTGGTTTTATTGTGTTCTTCTTGGAGCTTTTACTTGTGGTTTTGTTGGGTTTTTTTTGTTCTTTGTATCTGATTGGAGAACCCCCTTTAGTAATTCCTAGAGTGGGGGTTTTCTGATGATAAATTCCCTCATCTTTTCTGTATCTGTGAATGTTTTTATTTCTCCTTCATATTTGAAGGATAGCTTTGATGGGTATAGTATTCGTGACTGAAAGTTCCTCTCTTTCAGGACTTTAAATATTGGGGTCCACTCTCTTCTAGCTTGTAGAGTTTCTGCTGAGAAATCTGATGATAATCTAATGGGCCTTCCTTTATATGTTGTATTCTTCTTTTCCCTGGGTGCCTTGAGAATTTTTTCTTTGCCATTGGTTTGTGCCAATTTCATTATGATATGCCTTGGAGTAGGTTTGTTGGGGTTAAGAAAACTCTGAGTTCTGTTTGCTTCTTGAATTTGAGGCTTTAATTCTTTCCACAGGCTTGGGAAGTTCTCATCTATTATTTGTTTGAGTATGTTCTCCATTCCATTTTCTCTCTCTTCTCCCTCTGATATACCTATTATTCTTATGTTATTCTTTTTGATGGAGTCAGATAATTCTTATAGGGCTATCTTATTTTTTTTAATTTTTGAGTCTCTTTCTTCTTCTCTCTGTTGTGCCTCAAGTTGCTTGTCTTCTATTTCACTAATCCTCTCTTCTATCTGACCTGTTCTATTAGCTAAGCTTGTTACTTCGTTTTTCAGCTCGTGAATTGAGTTTTTCATCTCTGTTTGATTTGTTTTTATAGTTTCAATTTCCTTGGAAATATATTCTTTGTGTTCATTGAGTTGTTTTCTGAGCTCCCTAAATTGCCTTTCTGAGTTTTCTTGTAAATCTCAGAGGATTTTTAGGATTTCTATCTTGAATTCTCTGTCATTTAGCTCCAAGGTTTCCAATATATTAAATTTTTTCTTCATAGATTTTTCCTCATCTAGCTGTGTTATCTCTCTTTCTTTTGTATCCATGATATTTGATTTTCTCTTCCTTAATGGCATCTGAGGGTGGTTTTGTTGATAGTATTGAGATTTAATAAAGAATAAAAAGTTAAAAAAATAAAAAATCAAAAAGAGTTGGTTTTCTTAAAAAAATAATGAAATAAAGAAAAGTAAAATAAAATAAAAATTTTAAAAAAAGGAAATTATTCCCCCCTCCTTTTTTCCTCTCCTCCCCTCTCCCCTCTTTCTTGAGAAAATCTTGTGGTGAACTGTGAATTATAACAAACAATGCCTGTAATGGAGGGCCTAAATTGGGGAAAAGTAATAAAGGGGCAAAAAAAAAAAAAAAAAAAAAGAAAGAAAAAAGAAGGGGGTATGGACCCACAAAAAGCAAATAAGGAAAAAATTTGGGTCAAGAATAAAATGATTTGCTTTTAGGTGTTAGTTGACTAAGAGTTATGATGAGAGGAATAAGAGGGAAACAGGAAAATGGGGGTACAAATTAAAAAATTACTATTGTATTTAATGGAACAAGAACTAGATAAAATGGAGAGCCAGGGATGGGAGCACTGCTAGTGAGTTAAAAAGATGAAGTAGAAACCCCCCAAAATGCCACAAACATAAGTTTGAGTCCCAGATAAGATAATTTTTTGTTATTGAGGTTTGAATGAGAGGAGATGTAAAGGAGAAAGGAAGAAACAAATATAGAGGGAGAAAAGAAAGAGAGAGAGAGAGAAAAAAAAAAGAGGGAACCACTAAAAGAAGAAAAAAGAAAAAGGAGAGAGAGAGAGAGAGAGAGAGAGAGTGAGTTAAGGGTTTTGGAGTGCAACCCTCATAGAGAGAAAGGAAGAGGAAAGAAAAGATAATGGGAGATGTAACACTTATGGGTAGTGTAGTTCAAGGAGAGGAGAGAGTAAGACCGGCAGAGAGTTAATCGGCCAAATTGGAGGAGGAAAAAAAGTATCAAGAATGAAGATAAGAGAAACAAACGAACAAATATAATAAAATGGGATAGGTTATAAAGTCTGCAGATTATTCCTGATTTTGAGAGGTTATCTTCTTGCTTTTTCTCTTCTCTCCCTCTTCCTGGTCAGTGACTCTGTACCCCAGGTTCTGCCCCTTTGGCATGCTCAGGTAGAGGTTTGCAGTTGATAAGTCTCTATGGCGATGTCATGTATTGTGCTTCAGTCTCGTTGGCAGTCGAGGCTCATTAGCATTTATAGGCTCTGAGAGTGAGAGAGTCCGTGTTCCTGGAGCCTTTCTCCTAGCCTTTCCTTCCTCAATTAGTAGCCTGATAATCCAGCTATGGGGTTGCTGCTGCCTCTGCCTGGATAGTAAGAGGCTCAAAGAGCTGGCAACTCCCCACTCTATTTCCACTCAGCACAGGGCTCTGGATAAGGCTCAGTCAGTCAGAGCTGCTAGCATAATCAGGCGGGGCTTCCGCCCACTCAAAGACCTCTGGCTCTGCCACTCTGTCCGGTAACACGGGTGGGTGCCCACTCCTGGGGCGCTTGGAGGAAACTCTCGCTCACTATCTGCATGCGCAGACCAGGATATCAGGCCGCAGTCTCACACTCTGAGTGAAACCCCCAACCGCATGGAAAAGTTCCAGCGTTGGAATTGGCTCTCGCTCCGTCCCCGTGCGCGGCTTTTGCAAGGCGCTGGGGCGGCCCGAGATTCCGCTTTTGGCCCACACAAAGGCCCCTGACTCTGCCCCTCTGTGCGATAACACGGGCGCGCACTGCCGAGGCACTCGGAGGAATCTCGCTCGCTATCTGCGCGCGCAGACCAGAATATCAGGCCGGCCGCGTCTCCCTCTGAGTGAAACCCCCACCAGCACGGAAAAGTTCCACCGTTGGAATTAGTTCTCGCTCCATCCCGTGCGCGGCTTTCCCAGGGCGCTGGGGCTGCCTGGAGATTCCGCTTTCGGCCCACACAAAGGCCTCTGACTCTGCCTTTCTGTGGGATAACACGGGCGCCCACTCCCGGGGCTTGGGAAGGAATCTCTCGCCCACTATCTGCGCGAGCCGACCAGGGGATCGGGGAAAATGGCTGCCCCACTTGTCTTTCTTTGTCTGGGTTTGGCGCGAGTGTTAGCTTGTATTGCCCGGGTTGCCACAGGAACAGTTTTTCCTCGGGTTGGATCTCCGTGCCACAGCCTGGTTCAGCTGTTTGTGCTGCGGCCTGGATCTATTCACCCCCTTTGCCTGCCTCAGTTTCTATATTCACAGTTCCCAGTGAAAGCCGCCCTGTTTAGGTTAGTGAGGAAGGCGGAGCATTTCTTACTCCCTATTTCCTTCGGGGTTTGGTTATATATTTAGCCAATTTTTCGCTCGACCATACCTTCGGGTGTATTGCGAAACATCTGGAGACTCCAAGGATAGGTTTTTCTGTTTCTGGTTGAAGATCTTGTTGAGTTTTGGGGGAGATTTATCGGTATCGCTTCCTACCCCACCATTACTCTGACGTCATCTCCTGGTTATTTTGATTTCAAGAAACATTTACTGTCACTTTCCAGTTGTGGTTCAGTGGATAGAGCATTGACCTGAGACACTGAGGTCCCCAATTCAAAACCCTGAGATTGCTGGTTTCAGTGCTGGCTTGTCAGCTTGATTGGCTCCCTAAGTTTGAGCATAGGATCATGGACATCATCCCAAGGTCACTGGCTTGAGCCAAAAGGTTGCTGGCTTCAAGTCCAAGATCTCTGGCTTGAGCAAGGGGTCAGTGGCTCGGCTAGAGCTGCCCTCCCCTCAACGAGGCACGTATGAGAAGCAATAATTGAACAACTAAAGTGACACAACTATGAATTGATGTTTCTCATCACTATCCTCCCTCACTCTCTCCCTTCCTGTCTGTCTGTCTGTCTGTCTCTCTCAAAAATAAATAAATGAAGAAAAAGGAACCTATAGAGTTTGGTTAGAATTACCATCTTAATAAAGTCAATCTTCCAACATTGATTATATATACCACTTCACTTATTTAGGTCTTCTTTAATTTTTTTCAGAATGGTTTTATAAACATTATATAAATTAATTAAATATAAACACTATATAAGTTAAATTTCATTTAAATTTAAAATCTCTGCTCTTAAAAAGAGTGTTAAAAAAGAAAAATCTCAACAACAGATACAAAAAAATATTGTAAAACACTAAAGTGTCTGGGTAATAGTACAACATAAGCAACTTATTAACAAACAGCATCAGGAAAAAACTTCTTTACAGTATTTTTACAACATTTCCATAAGTTTGAGATTATTTCAAAAGAAAAAAAGTTAAAGAAAAATAATTTTTTTAAAAACAAAAAAAATGGGAATGGTTATTTTCTTTTTGAAATTCGGCTGGTAAGAGGTAAGAAACATAATATAACACCCAGAAATCATGAAGGTAAAATCTAATAACTTTGACTAAATAAAAATTAAAAGTTTGGCATGGCAAAATAAAAAATGTATCAGCCTAGACTGAAGAGCTGGTTGATTAGATCATCATCCAGAAGTACAGAGGTTGCTGGATTGATCCCTAGTCAGGGCACATATAGGAACAGATCTATGTTTCTGTCTCTTTCTCCTTCTCCTTCTCCCTCTCCCCCTCTCCCCCTCTCTAAATCCCTCTTCCTCTCACCCTTCTTCTCTCATTAAAATCAATTAAAAAAATTTTTATGACAAAGACAGAGAGAGGGACAGATAGGGACAGAGAGACAGGAAGGGAGAGAGATGAGAAGCATCAATTCTTCGTTGCGGCACCTTAGTTGTTCACTGATTGCTTTCTCTTATGTGCCTTGACCGGGGGACTACAGCAGACCAAATGACCCCTTGCTCAAACCAGCAACCTTGGGCTCAAGCTGATGAGTCTTGCTCAAACCAGATGAGCCCACCCTCAAGCTGGCGACCTCAGGATTTCAAACCTGGGTCCTCTGCATCCCAGTTCAATGCTCTATCCATTGTGCCAGTGCCTAGTCAGGCCAATTAAATTTTTTTTTTACATTTTAAAAGTATAGCCAACCCAGGCTGGGTTGCAGGCATGAGCATGGAATCATAGACATGACCAATGGTCGCTGGCTTGAAGCCTAAGGTCATTGGCTTGAACAAGGGGCCGCTGACTCAGCTGGAGCCACCCCCCACCCCCCGTCAAGGCACATATGGGAACGCAACCAATGAATAATTAAGGTACTGCAACTATTGAGTTGATGCTTCTCATCTCTATCCCTTACTGTCTGTCCCTGTCTATCTCTCTACCTTGCTAAAACAAACAAAAACAAAAAATAATTTTTAAATAGATTAAAAACAACAAACTGGGGGAAAAAGTGCTTATAAATAAAAACAACAATAGTTTCCTTAACTGTAAAACCATAATCCAACAAAAGACATAGAGTGCTGTTTTCAAAAATAGAAATTAAAATACTGAATAAATTTATGAAAATAGGTTCCATATAATTCATAAAGAATGCAAATCAACATCATAAAATAACATTTTTTATTTAATGGGTAAATTTTAACATTTGTTAATATTCAAGATGAATGAAAACAGAGAAATAGCCTTTCATTTACTATTGGTGGGACTATAAATTAGTACACAATTTAGAAATTTGGCAAAGTTCATTAAATTGTGAAATTCACATAGTTTTTTACTCAGCAATTTTACCTTTAAAAATTCATCTAATGCATAAAAATATACCCAAATATATGTATAAGGAAGTTGAAAGCCATATTTTTGTAACTATGAACATTCATAAAAATGAGTGCCAATCAAAAGGGAATTATGTTAGGTAAAGGATGGTATACTCACGTAATTTAACACACTGCTCAAGAAAACTAGGGAATATTTCAAAATGAATATGAAGAGATAAAAAAAGCATTTGATTTTTTTTATTAAATAAGAACATCAGAAAAGCAAACAACAAGTCAAAGAAAGTTGTATGGTTATGCAAATGAGATGCAAAACCAACTTTTATTTCATTGGTGAAAATGCACTATACAGAAGGCTGAAAGTACTGGAGTATCTGCACAGTCCCTGACCCTCTAACTTTTGTGAGCAGCATACTATGTATATCACCATGAAACAGAACAAGGTAGATCTATGCTAACATAAAATTATCTCTAAGGTGTGTAACATAGACAACAATGGTAAAAGTACACACATTCAGAACAGTACGTATAATCCCACTTATGTAAATGTTAAGAACATAGGAATATATATATATATATACACATATATATATACACACACACACACACATATATATATACATGTACATAAACACAGGCACATATGTTTGTGTGTGTGTATGAGTGTATGTCATAAACATTTTCAGAAAACTGGAGATGGAGTGGTTAATAGTGTTACCACTGAGGAGAAGAAATGAAGGCTGGAATGAAGAAAGGTAGACATCAGTTTATTCTTTTCTTTACTGTATGTAGTTTTACTACATCACCACTTAGTCTTTTAAAATGTAATTTTTAAAGGTCTATTTAAAATAGATCTTTTCCTCAAAATTTCTGTGGTTGTTAAAATACTATTTGTGAATTTGTAACATGTGCTTTAATTTTGTAAAGAAGATTACCTGAAACGGTTTCACAGGGGCATGTACTTCAGCTGCAGGTGTGGGTTTGGGAATACTCTCAATCAATTCCAAAATTCCTTGCAGTTTTTTATCTGAGATTCGTAAAGAAATCAGTGGTAACTTTCCAAAAATCTTGAATCTGTTTCCGAAAGATAGGAATCATTATAAAGCAATTTTCATTCTGATTGAAGTACATTAATTAAAAAGATGACTGTTCCCCTTAAATTATCCAAAAATAATCAAATGCGATTTTAGCACTAAAAATTACCCACAGTCCATGGACAAATTATCCCTAATCTCCACTCAAATTTACATTTAACCTGATTAACCAGTCTCATAAAATAAAATAATCTCATTTTTCAGAGGCTTATTTTCTAATATTATATTATTTCTCCCTCTATTAAATGCCAAGAACAGTTGAAAATTACTACTCATCAAGTATTAATTACATGATAGGTGTTAAGGAAGGCATTTGATATGCATTAGCTAAATAGTCCCCATAATGTAATAGGTAGACAGTTTATTTTTGTTCCCTGTTTCTTACAAGTTCCCATATGTACATAGTTCCTAACTAAGGACTGAGAAGCTGAAATAACTTGTCTAAGAGTTTATACCTCTAAAACCATGTCTAAAAATATGATCTTAAAAAAAATACCATCACCACATGATCATATAGATGCATGTAACAAAATCTAACATACAGTCATGAATTTAAAAAACTCTCAGTAAGCTAGAATAAAAAAGAACTTTCTCAACTTGAAAAACCTACAGCTAACATTATTCTTAGTGGTGAAGGAACTCACAATTTTCCAACAAAGATTGGCTACAAAGCAAAGATATTCCTCTAACCACTCCTTTTCAAGATTATACTAAAAGTCCCAGCCAATACAATAAGTCAAGAAAAGAGAAAAAAGTCATACAGATTGGAAAAGAAAACATAAAACTGTCTTTATTTGCTGATGAAATGATCATCTACATAGAAAACCCAAAGAATTAAAATAAACCAAAAACAAAACAAAAACAAAAACAAAATAAAAAAAACTTCCTGGAACTAGAAACTGTTATTGTAAGGTTGCAGGATAGAAAGTTAATATACAACAAACACTTTTCTATATGCCAGCAATGGAAAAGTGAAAACTGAAATTAAAAACACAATACTATGTATTAGCACCCCTTAAAATACTTAGCTATAACTCTAACAAAATATATGCAAAATCTACATGAGAAAACCTTCAAAACTCTAAAGAATAAAATCAAAAAACTACAAAAACAGAGATATTCCCTTTTTAAGAATAGGAGAACTCATTACTGTCAAAATGTCAATTCTTCACAAACTGATCTTAGATTGAATACAATCACAAACAAAACCGCAGCAAATTAGTTAATGGATATTAACAATGTAATTCTAAAATTTATATGATGAGGCAAAAGCACGCAATAGCCAACACAATTTTAAAGTACAAGAACAAGACTAGAGGATTAACACTCCCTGGCTTCAAGACTTACTATAAAGCTACAGTAAGATACCATTAGTGGTGACAGAATAAACAAATAGATCAATCAGCCAGACTAGAAAGCCCAGGAATAGACCTCCATAAGTACAGTCAACTGATCTTAGACAAAGAAACAAAGGGAGGCAATACAATGGAGCAAAGACATTCTTTTCAACAAATGATACTGAAATAACTGGATATTCACATGTAAGAAAAATTAATCTAAACAACAAACCTTAACCTATCACAAAAATTCTAAATGATCATAGATTTAAATGTAAAATGCAAAACTATAGAACTCCAAAAAGATCAATTCAAGAAAACTTAGATGATGTTAGGTATGGCCATGACTTTTTTTAGATAAAAAGGCACAATTCATGAAAGAATAAAAAAAACTGATAAGCTAGACCTCCTTCATTAAAATGAAAACTTCCACTCTGCAAAAGACAGTGTTAAGAAAATTAGAAAACAAGCCACAGATGGTGAGAAAATATTTGAAAAAGACACATCTCATAAAGAACTGTTATTCAAAAATATACAAAAAATTATTTAAACTTTGTAAGACAATTCAATTGAGAAATGGGATAAAAATTTTAACAGATACCTCATCAAAAAAGATATAAAGATAACAAATAAACATATGAAAAGCTGATTCCTATCATGTATAATCAGGGAAATACAAATTAAAACGAGATACTGAAACACACTTAATAGAATGACCAAAATCTGGAATACTGATAATACCACATAATGGCAATGGTGTGGAACAGCAGGAACTCATTTACTGCTGTTGTAAATGCAAAAGGATGCAGCCACTTTGTAAGAAGTTTGGTGGTTTCTCACAAAAGTAAACCAAGTTTAACCATACGACCCAGCAACTGAGCTCCTTGGTATTTATCCAAAGGAGGTGAAACATATATATGTCCCCACAAAAAATGGCACACAAACGTTTAAAGCATCTTTACTCATAATTTTATATGACTAAAGCTTATCCACATAAGCTTTATAGCCAAAACTTGGAAGCAAATAAGATGAGCCTTATCAGAAAATAAAATATTATCAGAACTAAAAAAAATGACCTATGAAGTCATGAAAAGGCATGAAAGAACTTTAAAAGTGTATTACTAAGTGAAAGACACCAATCAGAAAAGGCTACATATTGTGTGATTCCAACTACCTGAAAATATGGAAAAACCATGGACATAATAAAAAAGTCAGTCTTGCCAGGACTCAGGGATGGTGGAGAAATCAATAGGTGGATCATAAAAGATACTCCATGTGTACACTCTATATGACACCAAAAAATGAATACAGGGCATTATGCATTTGTCCAAACCCATAGGATATACAACATCAAGAGTAAACTGCAACATAAACTATGGACTTAGGGTGATGATGATGTGTTAATGTAGGTTCATCAACTTTAACAAATATACCACTCTGGTGTGGGATATTGTTATTGGGGAAAGCTATGTGTAAGTGGATGCAGGAGGTCTATGTGAAATCTCTGTATCTTCCTATCAATTTTTCTGTAACCCTAAAACTGCTCTAAAATGAAATCTTTAAAAAATAATACTAGAGACATATCAAAAAGAAAGTAAATTTTCATCCACTGCACTTTTATTCCTGCATTTTTCCTAAAACTTTTTCAGTTCACACATTGGCTACCTGAATTTCTAGAGAAAATTATAAGCCTTTGTCTACTACCAATAGACTAAATATTTGTAATTAATTCCATACATACTAGTTTAACTTAGTAACACACTATGCAGTGGTCTTATTTATATATACTGCTCAAAATTAGGGGATATTTCAAAAGAAATATGAAGCTATAAAATATCCCCTACTTTGTGTGTGTAAATATGCCTGTACAACTTGAAGGTGATGGGCATCAATATATAACCTTCTAAATAATAGAGAACTTCCTTTTATTAGCCTTAAACTTTCTAAGCTCAAACTTAAAAAAAATTCTAATGTGTTGAGTTCCAGGATTTTATAGCATATTTATACTGCTTGAAGCTTATAAAATTGTTATTAAAACCTCAGATTTCATCTTTCTAAATTATTATAGTTTCTGCCTGTGATTATTTTCAGTATACTTCTCTAATCCTCACCTACAGTCACTTTTAGTATCATTAGAATATTAGTTGAAATGGCTTTCCTGGTGTCTTTTCCCTTTAATTGATCAAGTGTGGCTGTAATGCCCTGGAACAAAAGGCTGGCAAACTGTGGTCATTTTTTAATCCAGCCTACTGCTTAGGTTTGTAAATAAAGTATTGGAACACAGCCATACAAAACAAGAGATACAGAGGACCAATTGTATATTTATTGAAAAAAACTGCATATAATTGGATCACATAGTTCAACCTCATGTTGTCCAACAGTCAACTGTACCTAGAGTAGTCAAATTCACAGCAATATAACATAGACTGGTGATTACCATAAGCTGGAGTGGCAGAAACAAAGAGGAAGAGGACATTAATGTTTAATGGGTATAGAGTTGCAGTTTGGGAAAATGACAAAGTTCTAGAGATGAATAATGGTGATGGTTGCACAATATGAATGTACTTAGTACCACTGAATTAAACAGTTGAAAATGGTAAATTTCATGTTACATATACTTCACCACACACACACAAAGAATCAATGAAATATGGTATTTCCTTAGCTACAGAATTACTAAGAAAATCTATTATCACCTGAAAGAGATGATACATACTTAGGCATCCTTATATCCATGAAAACCATGGCCTTAGAGAATTCCACATTGAAGTGCAGAGGTACTAAAATATGCTGCGGAGATACATTGCGTTTTCGTGCTTCTTTCCAATTATCACCTAATTACAGAAAACAGTATGTTTAACACAGTATAATTTGAAAGACATCTAAAATGAGTTTTAATAGTCCATAGTCACACACTGCATGATACAGGAAATCTTCCCACATCTACATCATCTTAATACTACATGCCAAGGTACATCCAATTGGCAGGTAGATTCTTTTCCATTTCACATTTTCCTTCTGATGCTTCACATGACTCTCAATGTTTTAATAGGAAAAATGCTTATTAAAACCAACATAGTTTTAATCATATCTACTGTGCACTCACTGTCACTTCTACTGGATACCTTGCCCAAATAAAACAACATGGCTCACCCTGGCTGGGTGGCTCACTGGAGAAAACGTCACCTCAGTGTGCCAGAGGCAGCAGGTTCGACCCCCATCAGGCACATAAGAGAAACACTCAATGAGTACACAACTACATGGAACTAAGTGAAAAGAAGCAATGAGTTAATGCTTCTTTCTCTCAACCCCCTTCTCTCATTTCCTCTCTCTCAAATCAGTGGGAAAAAAATTTTTTTTAATTAAAGGGCTCTAAGACAATATGGTAGGGGAGAGCACAGTTCTCCAGTGTTAATTAATAAAAGCTGCCATTTATTCAAGATCTATAATTGGCACTGTTCTACAACAGTAATGTTTAAATGGTCATTTATTTCTCAAAATGAGGTATAATAATCCCATTTTAGAAAACTGAGACACAAAGGAATTTATAACTTGCTTAAGCAAAAAGGCTAGTGAGTGATAAAAGCTCAAATTTACATCCAGGTCTGCTAACATGTGACCCTCTGGCAACACTCACTGCAGTCTTACAAGGCTAACCGTTCAGTAAGGCGATGGCTAAGTAACTAACAGTGTAGCCTTAGAACATTAAACAGCCAATAAAAATCATGAATTCAAGTGCCCAAAATATTACTGGTAAGCGAAAAAAAATCAGGATACTTTGTAATTTGTAAAAAATGCATTTGCAAATACTCCCACTCATAAATACGACCACTCATAAATACCACACAGGCACATTCTATATACTCATAGGCACATATGCTGGGATCGGGAGGGGGTGAGAAAAAGAGAGAGAGAGAGAGAGAGAGAGAAGAAGAGACAGAGAGAGAGAGAGAAAGGGAGTGTTGAAGGGCTTGGGAGCCCTGACTTGGGCCCAGCCTGTTTGGCTGGGCAGTGTTGTTTTGCTTGTGGGGGCCTGTGAGTCCGGGAGAGTCTGGAGAATGAGTCGGGGCTTTGGGAGCCCTGAGTGAGAGGGAAGTGGTTTTCCCTGCCTGTTTATTGTCCACCATTATGAGACGTTAATAAACGGAACGGCCCACCATTTTCTGGTTCCACTGTTCCTTTACCGTCTGCCCAAATCCAATGAGAACCCGCAAGACAAGGCTCTGCCACTGGCCTTACAACACACATTAAAAAAAAACACCAAAGAGTATGCACTGAATACATTACACACATTATCTCACTTGATCTAATTAATTCCAGGAGTCAGATAAAATCCTCAGTCAAGAAAAACCAAGCCAACAAACTATTAGATTCTTGGGAGGGAAGTAGCAAAATGGATTTCATTACAATTTTTAAAAGCACTGAGATAAAAGAAATATATTCTTCACTTCTCAATTTACAGATGAAAAAGTAAGATATTTAGAAGGCTGTACTTTAGAATTTATCAAAAGACTCTATGACAATTATATAAAGTAACCCACTGTCAAAAAACCTTGCTCCAAAAGGATTTAATTAATGCTTATCAAAAACATTCCAAAGAATTTCAATAATTTCTAGGCAATAGTGATATATTTAAAAAAAATTTTCAGAAAACATCTCAGTATCTTAAATATTATGTATAGTTAATGGGCTTCAAAAACTAGTGACCAAAATGTATCAAACATAGCAAAATATAAACAATTTACATGTGCTACCCACTATACTTCTGGGCTCATTCTACACTAATGCAATATAATAAAAACAAATACCAATTTCATTATCCTAAAGCAAATATAAAGAAATAAAATCAAAATGTTTAGTCCTATATAAACCTTTTAATAACCGTTACTTTTTGAGTTCACTATTGCTTCTCCTTTCATTAGGTAGCTTAATGAATTAAAATTTGACCATATACATACATAGTGATCTCTAAAAGTCACCAATCCACCTTTGTTGAATTAGTGAATGTTCATTAACACTCCAGGTATTCAAAAGCAATGACACAGTGAAAAGAGGGCTACAGTACTCAGGGTTCTCTCACTATCCTTTTGTGGCTCCTGACAAGTGAATTTCTGGCTCTGTGGACTAGATCTGGATCAGAGACACCAGATTAGCACAACAAAGTGAATAGGGTAATGTTATGCCTAAGACTGTGATCCCCTCGTCGTGGAGGCTGGGGCTGTCAGAGCCTCTAGGTCGGTTGTGTCTGTCCTTGAACAGTATCCTCTGGTTATCTCATTGTTTAATACAAACTTTTTAAAAATATGTCAATGATTTCCAACCTTGTTCAAATGTTGAAAAACACTGCTGCAGATCAGGATTTGTCAATCACGGCATTACTGGTAGTTGGGCCAAGTAAGTCTTTGTTGATGCTCCTCTACATTGTACATTTAGTAGCATCCCTGACCTCCACCCACTAGACACTAGTAGTGCTCCCCCACTGTATAGGTATTACAACCAAAAATGTCTCCAGACATTGACAATGCTTCTTGTGAGGTAAAATCGCTCCTCGATGAGTTGTTGCTCCTATCTACAATTTATTTCTAATTTTAAAAAATATAAGTTTTACCATCTTTAGAATGAAGGTCTTCAAAAAAGCTGTCAAAAAGCTAATGAAACACTTCACCAAATGAACACTAAATAATGCATTGTATACTTACCGACTCTGCTGTACAGCAGCTGTACGCTCGTTAGCTGAACATCAAAGGAATCATAAGCTCTATGCATTATCTCTTCAAGCCTGGCCCCACCTTGCTTCATATCTGGTAATTCTGAACGAATTTTACTTGTCACCTTGAAGTTAATATTAATAGTTCAGACTATGCAAAATACTTCAAAATGAAAAAATAAGGTTTTTGTCTTTCAGAATATAATATTAAAAGTTAATAAGAGAGGATAAACTCACAAACTGACATATAAGGCTATCAGAAATGTCTCTATCCATGGCATGTATGATACAAAAGTTAGATATAAAGTGAATTTTTATATATCATATTGTATTTCCTAATTATTTATATTAAAAGAAGGGAATCAAGCCAGTTCTGGAGAATAATACATCTAAATTATTTTCAAATCTGATAAGAAGCCTTTTTTACTAAAAATAAGAGAAAAATATAGCCTATAAAACATTTATTTGGCATGATGACATGTATTTAATTTTATAATAAGAACTAAAAGTCCAAGATTAAATATTAAAATAGCTGCATTTTAGTCCCAACTCTGTCATTTTTGCAACCCAAGCAAGTTATATTTATATCTCTCCCTTCACTGATGTATTAATCACACAATGCTTTTCACATAAACATCCTGGAGATCACGCCACAGCAGTATATAAAAATCTTACTTACTCGTGAGTATGTTGTAATATATTTTTAACTTTCCCTTCTATTTTATATATCCCATATATACACAATCAAAACTGCTTATCTCTCTTTGAAAGGTAATAAATTTTAAGCAAAAGATTAAGCAAATTGCCTAAGATCACAAAACTAGTTTGATACCCTTACTCCTAACCTATGTTCTTTCCACACTACCAGACTGCCTTGAATCAAAACCATAATGAAATTAAAACAATTAGCTGTATAAATAACTGAATCTAGCAGTTATTTATATAATAACCAACTGAAGAATACAACACAGAATAAAAGAGAATGTCAATATCCAGGAAAGGCACATATTTGTTAGGCAGCCAGATAGATCATTCTACATTATGCATTTTCTTGGATCTTTAAATTGTTATAGCTATTCCTCCATATTTAATGATATAGAGTAGTGCTATCCAACAGAACTTTCTACACTGATGAAATTGTTCTCCATCTGTGCTGTCTAATACAGTAGCCACTAGCTGCTTATGACTATTAAACTCTTAAATGTGGCTACTATGACTAAAGAACTAGATTTTTATCTTACTTTATTTTAACCAATTTAACCATGTGTAGTCAGTGAGTACCATATGAACAGTGCAGATCTGGAAACAAAAAAAAATATTCTCTACTCAAAACTAAGGAAGAAAAATATACATAACTGGATAGAAAGTGAACTGACTTATGTAAATGCAAGATGACCATCTCTCAATTTAGGATTATTTAATAGAAATATTATCAATATCTAATGTTATATACACAAAAAACTAGAAGGACAAAGATATATTTGCTTACTTCCAAACTCCCTTACACTCCATATAATGTAATTATTTCAGTAATAAAGTTAAATTGAAAAAGAAAAAAACTTCGTACACATTACTCCCAAATTCTCCATATAAATGTAATTCTTAGACCCACCCCTCACCTGCAGAGTTCAACTGCTCATTTTGCTTTTAGAAATGCAGGAAAACTGATTTTTTAGAAATGTAGTAAAACTAATTAAATAAAACTTCACTTTATTCTCCAGAAAAGAAGATTCCTGAAATCCTAGTATTTACCATAAGTCTAAAACCCAATATACCAAATCAAATAGTCTAAAAACCAAAATACATTTTAGACAAAGATATACCCTAAATGCCTTATTATTAGTATGTACCTTTAAATGACCAAGATCCAAAAGAAGCAGATTTGACGTAGGGCTAAAAATTCCATCTTGTGGGATAATAATATATGAAGCTTTCAAATTAATTTTGAGATCAAGAACTTTCTGTGTTTCAATAATATACAGCAGACCTGTAAAAAATTTATTCATAATTAATATTTTTCACAAATTACTCAAGAAATATAAAATTATTAAATGTATGAATTGGTAGCATAGTCTTAAAATAATGTGAAATCAAAATTCATTTTAAAATGACTTGAGCAAAATATTTTCAATATAAAATAAAAATATTTGTTAGTCAATGATGTGTATACTCCTAATTAAATAAAACTGAATACAAAATTAGAACGTGTCCTCAAATAAATATTTTTAACCCACAAAATCAATTTGGGTAAAACTCAGAAGATAATACATCTAAAAAAATAAGTTTTACTGTACGTAAAGACACATGCAGCCCGATGTTCATTGCAGCATTGTTCACAGTGGCCAAGACATGGGAACAACCAAAAAGCCCTTCAAAAATGATTAAAGAAGATGTGGTACATATATACTATGGAATGCTACTCAGCCATAAAAAATGATGACATTGGCTCATTTACAACAACATGGATGGACCTTGATAACATTATACTGAGTGAATCAGTAAATCAGAAAAAACTAAGAACTATATGATTCCATACATAGGTGGGACATAAAAATGAGACTCAGGGACATGGACAATTGTGTGGTGGTTACCGGGGGTGGGGAGGGAAAGAGAAGGGATGGGGGAGAGGAGGGGCACAAAGAAAAGGTGACGGAAGACTATATGACTTTGGGTGAGGGGTATGCAACATAATCAAATGTCAAAATAACCTGGAGATGTTTTCTCTGAAACTATGTACCCTGATTGACTAATGTCACCCCATTAAATTAAGTTTTATGAAACATTTATTCATAACTGCTCTATTAGAATCTACACAATTCTTTCTAAATCATGAACTTAACACAGCTACATCTACCATACTGAATAATGATTCTTAGTCCTTACAGTATTACTGACATATCATAGTATGATTTAACAATCCAGGGCACACAGGAGAAGTGACCTGGATTGTTAAATCATCTTCAATAAAATCATATGTAAACCAGAAAAGGCAACAGACTAGAATTCTCCATTCCTTATGCATTCCATTCACTTGAGGTGTTTTAGTCTAATAAATTTAATCCATTTACTTTCATATAATTTGTATGCCAAATTAATCTATTTTATGGTCCCAAGTCCAGCACTGGCTTTTAAATCTAAAATTATTATCAGTTATCAAATTATAATGACCCGGCCCTGGCAGGTTGGCTCAGTGGTAGAGCGTTGGCCTGGCGTGCAGAAGTTCTGAGTTCAATTCCCAGCCAGGGCACACTGGAGAAGCGCCCATCTGCTTCTCCATCCCTCCCCCTCTCCTTCCTCTCTGTCTCTCTTCCCTTCCCGCAGCCAAGGTTCCATTGGAGCAAAGATGGCCTGGGCGCTGGGGATGGCTCCTTGGCCTCTGCCCCAGGCGCTGGAGTGGCTCTGGACACAACAGAGCGACGCCCCGGAGGGGCAGAGCATCGCCCCCTGGTGGGCGTGCCGGGTGGATCCCGGTCGGGTGCATGCGGGAGTCTTTCTGACTGTCTCTCCCCGTTTCCAGCTTCATAAAAAAAAAATACCAAAAAAAAAAAAATTATAATGACCCTATGAGATGGGAACTACTTCTTAAAGATGAAATTCTGAAAGCAGCCCTGAATCAGTTTGAATCAATAAACAATGTTAATTTATAAAGATTAAGGCCTCTGATATTCAAACAAAAAGGTACCTTAGTTTATATAAGCAATTATAATAAAACCCACACAAGAACTATAATGAGGACCATACTTTTTTTTAACACGAATTATAAGAAACTAAAGATGACAATATGCAAATTTCTGAATGGCTAGATTGAAAAAAATTAAGTGATGTAGTTTATATGACGTGTATAACCTCATGCTGCAGTCAAAAGCACATGCCGTTAACTGAACATTTTGTTCAGAATAGGTAAAGGTTAGGAAGATCACAAGAGAGCTGAATGGTAAAAGGACAATGATTAAACCAAAAAGACCACTGCAAGAGGCCCTATTATTTTATAAAAGAATTCAAAGGCCAGCTTCTGCTATAAACAGAATTTCAAAAACAATTTTTTTGAGAGAATGGGAGATAGTGAGACAGACTCCTGTATGCACCCTCACCAGAATTCACCTACCGATACGAGTACCAAGCTATTTTTAGCGCCTGAGGCTAACTATGCTGTGACCAACCAAGCCAATCTCAGCATCCCGGGCCATGCTTGAAACAATTGAGCCACTGGCTGTGGGGGAAAGAGAGGGAGAAGGGAGAGCAGCAGAGGGAGAAGCAGATGGCCGCTTCTCCTGTGTGTTCTGACTGGGAATCAAATCCGGGACGTCCATACATTGGGTTGACACTCTATCCACTGAGCCACCAGCTAGGGCCAATTCGAAAAATTCTAACAAACTTTTGTAATTAACTTGAAAGTGGTTAATGGGTTAGACCTGAGTGTAAGAAATTATTATTGTTTTAGCTGAATTTAAATATAAAAGTACAATATTAGTTTCAATTAAACTATATCTAGTCTAGACAGAAATTTAAAAAATACATGACTAAAATCAGCTTTAAATGCCTAATAGTTAAGTATAGAATTTAATATTTAATTCACCAGAATTAATATGGCATTTTTACCTGTTGCTGTCTTATCACGAAATTCTTCAAGTTTTGTCAAAGTCGCTGAAGTGAGCTGTGCTAGATTTACCTCTTTTGGGGGTCTGAAGAATTCCACTATACTATTCACTGTTCTCTGGCAAAATAAGTATCATTAAAATTAGGCAACAAAAACAAAGCAAGTTAAAATATATTAAAACTTAGAAATTTAAAAAATGCTTACTGCATCATATATCATTTCTAAAGGTTCAGCTTCTATAATACACCGCTGAGCAACAGTTTCATCCAATGGATTTGTCTCAAATGTAATCTGGAAAAGTGATGCAGCATTATCCAATGAAGACAGGAGGCGGGGTTTCGTTGAACTGTCTGGTAGGCCAGTTACATGAAAGGAATCTATTTTGGTTTCAAATCTGCACGAAAAACGGTAGAATAAATATTAGCAATCAATATAATTTTAAAGTATTTTTCAATGAACATAAAAATTAATGAAAACAATTTTACTTTGCATTCTTGCTACTCCAGTCCACACATATCAAACAAAACATATAACTATTAGATCTTACTTGAAATAGACTAATTCACTGAGAACCCTACTTACATGTTGATTTCTATATAAAAAAAAGCTATGAAAAGTTAAGGGTCTCTGGTTCACCAGGAAAGGAACTTGGAAGTCACCACTTGGTACTAACAACAAGTAAAACACTGAACAAACTGAAAAGTCAACAACTCTTCTTGGATATGTAAAAGAGGGCAGCAAGACAGAGAGCAACCTGCTGCCCCAACACTGGAAAGACAGACAAGTGAATACAGGGATTCACAGCTCACCAGAGGAGAGACTCAAAAAAGGAAAGTACTGACACCGGTGCTCCAGCTGGCAAACCAGAACTATAATATATAGTTGATGAACTGCTGGAGGCTCAGTGATGAGAACTCAGGAGAGTTGAGAACTCCAGGCGGATCCAGTCAGAGGGAGGATCCACAGTATTGTGAGATACATCTCCAAAATTTGACCAAGTTTCCATAATAAATATTGCAGAAAAAAATCCCCTCATGCTTCAGGCAAGGAGAGGAGAAAGAAACCATTTAAAAATATGCCAGAGGCCCTGGCCGGTTGGCTCAGCGGTAGAGCATCGGCCTGGCGTGCGGGGGACCCAGGTTCGATTCCCAGCCAGGGCACATAGGAGAAGCTCCCATTTGCTTCTCCACCCCCCTCCTCCTTCCTCTCTGTCTCTCTCTTCCCCTCCCGCAGCCAGGGCTCCATTGGAGCAAGGATAGCCCGGGCGCTGGGGATGGCTCCTTGGCCTCTGCCCCAGGCGCTAGAGTGGCTCTGGTCCTGGCAGAGCGACACCCCAGAGGGGCAGAGCATCGCCCCCTGGAGGGCGTGCCGGGGGGGGGGGCGCATGCAGGAGTCTGTCTGACTCTCTCTCTCCCCGTTTCCAGCTTCAGAGAAATATAAATAAATAAATATATATATATATATATATGCCAGAGCCTGACCGGGCAGTGGCGCAGTGGATAGAATGTCGGACTGGGATGCAGAGAACCCAGGTTCGAGACCCCAAGGTTGGCAGAGCGCGGGCTCATCTGGTTTGAGCAAGGCTCAGCAGCTTGAGCCCAAGGTCGCTGGCTCGAGCAAAGGGTCACTCAGTCTGCTGTAGCCCCCTGGTCAAGGCAAATATGAGAAAGCAATCAACGAACAACTAAGGTGCCGCAACAAAGAATTGATGCTTCTCATCTCTCTCCCTTCCTGTCTGTCCCTCTCTCTGACTCTCTCTGTCAATAAATAAATAAATAAATAAATAAATAAATAAATGCCAGAGTTATCTGTTCTTCTTAATTAAGCCTTTCCTCTAGAACAGGGGTCCCCAAACTATGGCCCGTGGGCCACATGTGGCCCCCTGAGGCCATTTATCCGGTCCCGCCGCACTTCCGTAAGGGGCACCACCATCTCATTAGCCAAAAGCAGGCCCATAGTTCCCATTGAAATACTGGTCAGTCTGTTGATTTAAATTTACTTGTTCTTTATTTTAAATATTGTATTTGTTCCCGTTTTGTTTTTTTACTTTAAAATAAGATATGTGCAGTGTGCATAGGGATTTTTTCATAGTTTTTTTTTATAGTCTGGCCCTCCAATGGTCTGAGGGACAGTGAACTGGCCTCCTGTGTAAAAAACTTTGGGGACCCCTGCTCTAGAAAATAACCAGAGCCTAACCTATTGGGCTATTATCAGAGCCAAAATGACTTGGGGAAAGATAAAGATGCTTTATGTCATATATCATTACTACAAATTAAAACAATGAGATACCACTGCACACCTATAAGAATGGCCAAAAATCTGGACTATTGACCAACATCAAATAATAAATGGCAAGGATGTGGAACAAGAGAAACTCTCATACATTGCTGATGAATGCAAACTAGTACAGATACTTAGGAAGACATTTTGGCAATTTCTTACAAAACTAAATATACTATTACTGTATGATCCAGCAATCATACTCCTTAGTGTTTAACCAAAGAAGTTGAAAACTTGTCTATACAAAAACCTGCATATGGATGTTCATAGCAGCTTTCTTTATAATTTTCAAAACTTGGCAGCAACTAGGATGTCCTTTAGAAATAAACAAGTACATCCAGACAATGGGAATTAGTACATGCTAAAAGCAAATGAGCTATAAAGACATGAAAGACAAAGAAAGTTTAAACACTTATTAAAAAATTTAAAAAGCCAATCTGAGAAGACAGCATATAATTTCAACTATACAAGTTTCTGGAAAAAGCAAAACTATGGACACAGTTAAAAAGATCATTGGGTCTGACTTGTGGTGGCGCAGTGGATGGATAAAGCATCAACCTGGAATGCTGAGATCACCAGTTCGAAACCCTGGGCTTGCCCGATCAAGGCACATATAGGAAGCAATTACTACGAGATGATGCTTCCCGTTTCTCTCCCCTCTTTCTCTCCCTCCCTCCTTCCTCTATCTAAAAATCAATCAATAAAATTTTTTTAAATATAAATTGTTTTAAAAACTCATTGGTTGGGAGTGAGGGAATAAATAGGCAGAACAGGATTTTAAAATTTTTTTTATTCATTTTAGAGAGAGAGAGTGAGAGAGAAAGGGAGAGAGAGAGAAAGGGGGGAGAAGCAGTAAGCATCAACTTCCATATGTGCCTTGATCAGACAAGTGCAGGGTTTCAAACCGGTGACCTCAGTGTTCCAGGTTGACACTTTATCCACTGTGCCACCACAAGTCAGGCCAGAACAGGATTTTTAGAGCAGTGAAAAGGCTCTGCATGACACCATAAGAATGAATAGATGGTATTTTATGCTTGTCCGAACCCATACACTGTACACCACCAAGAGTGAGTCACAGTGTAAACCACGGACTCCATGTGATCATGATATGTAAAAGAGGTTCATTCTTGGCTAAAAAGCAAACTACTAAATTGGTGAGAGAGACTGATAATGGAGAAGAGCACATATGTGTATGGGGCAGCAGCTACATGGGAAACATCTGAACCCTCTCCCAATTTTTTTGTATGCCTAAAACTGCTCTAAAAAAATGGCCTAAAAAAAGTTAATGGAGTTTTGTATTGTAAATGGCAGAATAAGGGGCTCAAAGAATCATTCTTTCCCCTGAAACAACCAAACTATTAAGCTAACAAAAACTGCCAGTATCAACTTTTTTGCAAGACTGGAATTTAATAAAAAACTTAGAGAAACCAGGAAAGTGCTAAGCGAAGGAAAAGACAGCTAAATTTCAGAAAGAAAGCACTTGGCCATATGTGTTTAAATGCCTATCAACCTATTCCCCATCACAGCAGCAACTATGAAGACAGTGGACAATATTCTGCGCCTGGCCTGTTGAAACCTGAAGACTAGTAAGAGCTACAGACACTAAACACATGAAAAGATGCTCAAGTTTATTAGCATTCAGGGAAATGCAAATCACACCCAGTGAGATATCAGTTCATATGTATTAGGATAGCTATATTCAAAAGGACAGATGAGTATTGCAAATGTTACAGATAAACTGGAAACCTAATACACTACCAGTAGAAATGGAAAATAGAAAAATCTGGCAATTACTCAAAAGGTTAAACAGAGTTACCACATGAGACACCAATTTTTGTGTGTGTGTGTGACAGAGACATTAAGAGACAGAGAGGGACAGATACAGACAGACAGACAGGAAGGGAGAGAGATGAGAAGCATCTATTCTTCGTTGCAGCACCTTAGTTGTTCACTGATTGCTTTCTTATAAATGCCTTGACAGGGATTGGGGGGATTCAGCAGACCAAGTGACCCCTTGCTAAAGCCAGCAACCTTGGGCTCAAGCTAGTGAGTCTTGCTCAAACTAGATGAGCCCACCCTCAAGCTGGCGACCTCAGGGTTTCAAACCTGGGTCCTCTGCATCCCAGTTCGATGCTCTATCCACCGTACCACCACCTGGTCAGGTGAGACACCAATTTCATTCTTAGTATATACCCAAGATAAGTTAAAATTTATTGCCCACACAAACTATTGTCCATGAATATTGACAGAAGTCTTAGGCATAACAGCCAATAAGTGAAAACAACCCATTATTCATTACCTGACAAATGGTCAAACAAAATGTGGTGTATCCACACAATGGAATATTAGGCAATAAAAATGAATGATGCACTAACTAATTCATGCTATACCATGGACAAACCTTGAAAATACCATGCTAAGTGAAGGAAGCCAGACTGAAAAGTCCACATATTGTATGATTCTATGCATATTAAATACCCAAAACAGACAAATTCTTAGAAATAAAGTAAATTGGTTACTGCCAGACACAAGGGAGTAGGGGAATGAGGAGTGACAGCTAACGGGTGTCTGGTTTCCTTTCTAGGGCTTAAGAATGTTCTGGAATTAGCTAATAGTAAATGTTGCACAATGTGATAAATATGTCAATGAAATTTGGTATACTATACAATGTCACAAATAAATGAATTGTACACTTTAAATGAATGAATTATATAGTGAATTATATCTCAGTGAATTGTACACTTTAAATAAATGAATTGTATAGTGAATTATATCTCAGTAAAGCTATTTTTAAAAACAAAGGTAAAGACATTGCCAGATAAAAACCAAACTGTTAATGCTGTTTCTTTTTATATTGTGTGACTGCTGAGATTTTTGTATTATAGTTCAGTGGCCTTCTATGTTTCCTGATGATGTAGCTTTCAACTATGTATTATTTTAATAATTTTAAAAAATATATATTATTGAAAAAAATCTAAGTTTCTAAAAATACAAAAGGATACATTAAATCATAGTACTTTCTGGAAAATACTGTGAAATTGTAATCTATCTTCCAAATTTACAGTGAAATTTTTCTTATGTATAAAATAAATTAATACTTACTTAATTGCTTGTGCTCCTGGTCTTTGTACGATCAAAGTGCTAAATTCCTCTACTACAACATCTAACAGCTCAGGTTTGTGTTGCTCTTCTCTTAGAACAATAGACATACTCTTCAAGTGCACATAAAACTTCATGGCTTCGAACTAGAGTATAGTCAGAGGAATAAAACTTAAAAAATATGTACTTATGTATTATATATATATAAATGTAAGCACTCTTATTCATACCCTATTCATATAGTTTTTTTCCAAAAACCAGAAAATACTTTAAAAGCATCCTTTTATATTTTAAAGAATCACCACATAACACTGTACAAAGTACGGGACAATATTTACCCCTTGAAATTACCTAGGAAATGAAAGTAAAAACAAAAAAGGATCACAGAACAAGTCAATAATATATAATTCCTAAAGGATTAAAAATAGTTATCCGTAACTCTGAGACATAAAACTTGAAAATCTCTTACTGATTTTGGCAAGGTTGGGTCAACCGCGGTTTCACTATAGCCAATTGCTTCATAGAGTAAAGCTTTTTCTTCAGGTGTCAAGATTTCTTCAAGACCTACAAATTATTAAAAAAGTATTTTGCGTTTTTAACTAGTAACCTATAGTTTAGTTGCCATTAAAAAGTAAATGTAAATTTTATGTCTTTATATAACACTTTTAAGAAATTATAAGCACAACGTTAGAATGGCACTGGAAATTTAAGAAGAATTACTATCCAAAAATACAAAGTTCTAAATATATATTTAGCAAAGTAATTTTATTTTATTTTTTTTCCTTAAGTGAGAAGTGGGGAGGTAGAGAGACAGACTACCTCATTATCTCATGTGCCCCAACTAGGATCCACCTGGCAAGCTCTCTATGGGCAATGCTCTGCCCAACTGGCGCCACTGTTCATTGCTAGGCAACCAAGCTATTTTTAGCACATGAGGCCAGGCCCATGGAGCCATCCTCAGCACCTGGGGCCAACTTGCTCAACAGAGCCATGGCTGCAGGAGAGAAAGAGAGAGATAGAGAAAGAGAAGGGAAAGAGGGAGGGGTGGAGAAGCAAATGGTCTCTTCTCCTATGTGCCCTGACTGGGAATTGAACCTGGGAAATCCATACACTGGGCTGATGCTCTACCACTGAGCCAACTGGACAGGGCCAGCAATGTAAATTTCTAAATATTGTTATTAAGCAAGAGCTTGCAAAATGTTTACCTGTACGAGGTACTTAGTGGCATTGTGCTAGGCAACACATTTAGCACACTAAATAGTTATTATCACAATTTTCCCCAATTTTACAAACAATAATATTGAGATTCAAAGAGCTTAAATAATTTGCCAGGGCGACAATACTGATAAGTGATAGATCCATGATGTAAACCTAAGCCCCTAAGACTCCAAAGTTATCATCTTAAGCATTTGGTTGGAAAACAAAAGTCTTTCCAAGAAACAATTTCAATAAAAATTTATAATGGTTCAAAAACTTTTGGAATTGTCATTTATCTGTTATTGTGCTACATGCATTTACTAAATTCCCTGGGCATAAACCGCTTTTGTAAACACTAGTAAGATTTAAAAACCATGTATTTGCCCTAGTGGGTTGGCTCAGTGGTAGAGCATTGGCCTGGCTTGCAGGAGTCCTGGGTTCGATTCCCAGCCAGGGCACACAGGAGAAATACCCATCTGCTTCTCCACCCCTCCCCTCTCCTTCCTCTCTGTCTCTCTCTTCCCCTCCCGCAGCCAAGGCTCCATTGGAGCCAAGTTGGCCCGGGCACTGAGGATGGCTCTATGGCCTCTGCCTCATGTACTGGGATGGCTCTGATCGCAACAGAGCAATGCCCCAGATGGGCAGAGCATCGCCCCCTGGTGGGCGTGCCGGGTGGATCCCGGTCGGGCGCATGCAGGAGTCTGTCTGACTGCCTCCCCATTTCCAACTTCAGAAAAATACAAAAAAACCCAAACAAACCCATGTATTTTATTTTATTTTTCCTTGACATATATTTACAACATTTTAATAGTAATTTTATTGGTGACAAGGATAAAGTATATATCATATGCAAATAATCTTACAATTTCTAACTAGAAAATTTTCTGCAAAACAATTTTTACTCCCGATGATCAGCTATATTTTTAACACACCGGATAACTAATGGCACTACTATAAAATAAACTGAACATACTTCCAGATTTAACATATGGCTGCTGTTCTGTAGTTTTGGGTTCTGACCACGTCCACAACCAGTTAAACCATCCTTTGTTTTCCTCTGAATCTTTTGTTCCTTCTCTGTAAATCTTGTATCCAGCTTTCTTTACCTAAAATAAATAAATTTCAAATAAATGACAAATTATTCTTTAACAATCTAAAGAAGTAGAAGCCTAACTGGCAAAACTTGTTTACTGGAATAAGTAAATGTAAACGATATACAAACTGACAACAGAATGAAGTAATTGCAATATTGGCCACCTGTAAGAATTTAGGATTACCAGCCACTTAAGTCCACTGTCTTACAAGCAAAGGTAATTCCAAAGAAACAAAGCACACTAAAAAAAAAAAAAAATGGCTTTCCATCTTTTACATAAAGTCTGTGTATTTGATACATCCAATAATTTAGAAAAAGTCTTTTTCTGATAGAACCTATCTGATTTAAATGGATGTGGCAAAATATTGAATCAAATTTTCTTATAACACAAAAAAATTTAAACCCCTTTTAGGAAGAGTATATAGTACAGCACAAAACTAATAACATCACAGTACCTGTCAAGTCTATATGGAATCTAGATTCATGTTTACTAACTGAAAGATAATCTGGAGTTACCTCAACTTCTGCCTGTTGTCTCACTACTGTTATATTAAATACATCCAGGGTCTTTTCCAATTCCTAAAAATATAAAAGATAATGTGTTTACATAAACAACTTTATGAAAATAGAGTACATATAAACTGTCAAACTGCTACACAAAAGAGATATAAAGCAGAAAACAGATCATCCATCACCATAATATTCCTGTTAAATTGTGAGAAGCAAAGGTTATACATATGTCAGCTGGAAATTAGTAATGGAAAAGTTTCTGAACAAAGAAATCTTACATGTCATGCCTTTAAGAGTTACAACTATAAAATTTACAGATACATATTAAAACATGCTTGTTTAAAATTACTTATGAGGCCCTGGCCGGTTGGCTCAGTGGTAGAGCATCGGCCTGGCGTGCGGGAGTCCCGGGTTCGATTCCCGGCCAGGGCACACAGGAGAAGCGCCCATCTACTTCTCCACCCCTCTCCCTCTCCTTCCTCTCTGTCTCTCTCTTCCCCTCCCACAGCCAGGGCTCTATTGAAGCAAAGTTGGCCCGGGCGCTAGGAGTGCTCTATGGCCTCTGCCTCAGGCGCTAGAATGGCTCTGGTTGCAACAGAGCAACGCCCCAGATGGGCAGAGCATCGCCCCCTGGTGGGCATGCTGGGTGGATCCCGGTTGGGCGCATGCAAGAGTCTGTCTGACTGCCTCCCCGTTTCCAACTTCAGAAAAAAAAAATTACTTATGACCCTAGCCGGTTGGCTCAGTAATAGGTGGCCCAGCGTGTGCATGCCCTGGGTTCGATTCCTGGTCAGCAACAACCATCTGCTTCCCACCCCTCCCCCTCTCGCTTCTCTCTCTCTCTCTCTCTCTCTCTCTCTCTTTCCTCCTCCCCTTCTGCAGCCATGGCTCAACTGAAGCAAGTTGGCCCTGAGCACTGAGGATGGTTCCATGGCCTTGCCTCAGGCACTAAAATAGCTTGGTTGCCAACCAACAGAGCAGCAGCCAGACAGGCAGAGCACCATCTGGTAGGGCTTGCCAGGTGAATCCTGGTAGAGGTACATACAAGGAATCTGTCTCTGCCTCCCTGCCTCTCACTTAAAAAAAAAAAGGGGGGTCATTAATAATTAAGGCTATGAGTTACTATTTGCATGAACCCAAATCTCTCCAGATTGAAAATAATATCAAATTCTAAATGCTCCCAGAACAGTAACACCAAAGCTTTTATCATTCAACTGAGTTTAATAAAAAAATCTCAGTAAAAGAGAATGGTCAAAATTAAGAGTAATTAGAAACTGGTAGTTATTAAAGACTGAGGAGTTCTATAGCACAAAATATTCAACAATTTTAAAAAATGCTAACCTCCAAAACACTGAGAAGTTCACCAGGTGGCTTCTTACTTGTTAGTTTTTTTTTATATAGTTCTTTGTAGTGCTTCATTTTTTGTCTATGTACTCCAATATGTTTCCATGACCACATCCGTAAGTGGGGGCAAACATTTACTTCAAGAACACCATGTATAGCATAAGCCCACCTAGTTAAAAAGCAAAAACCTACACTTAACACCCTCAAACAAACTGTATGAAGTGTAACTGATACTGCTTCTATTCTCACATACATAACTATAATTTAGAGTATGAAAATAGTATATTGCCTGAGCACCTGCTTTTTCATCTTATTAGTTTCCACAATAATATTATTTTTTACCTCTTTCTAGTGAAAATAAGCAAAATCCTTGAATACCGTCACAATAAATATAGGTCTACAGAAAGACTATTAAAGTATTAATTGGAAACCAGCACTTAAGTCCCTTGAATAGTAATTAAAACAGTCAAGTAAAAGAGTAATTGCATCTTCTAGAAAATATGCAAAAGCTTAATAACTAGAATAACAAGACTTTTAAATTAAAAAGAAGATAGCACTTTATATACCACCATAACCTTTTCAGGTTTAATAATATGTTTAATGTATATAATAGAGAAATTTAAAAAATTTTAAATAGGCACTGCTAGACAACAAATTGAAATACAGTTTAATAATTCCAAAAATACAGTAAATAACTAGTACTCTAGTGTCTCCAGTTATAAATTCCATTATAAAGAATACTTTAAGTCAATTTTATTAGTATAATAAGCAAAAGCAGCTATATAATAAATTTCTAATTGCAAATCAAACAATAGTAAGTATTAGGCTTTAAAGAGATTATCTTAAAAAATTATTCTTAAGAAAGTCAAGAAATTCACTTTTATGCTACATTTTTTAAATCTTAAAAAAAAGTTTGGCCCTGGCCAGTTGGCTCAGGGGTAGAGTGTTAGCCCAGTGTGTGGCAATCCTGGGTTTGATTCCCGGTCAGGGGACACAGGAGAAGCAACCATTTGCTTCTCCTCCCCCCCTGCTTTCCCTTCTCTCTTTTTCTCTCTTCATCTCCCGCAGCAATGGCTTGGTTGGAGCAAGTTGGCCCTGGACACTGAAGATGGCTCCATGGCCTGCCTCAGGCACTAAAATAGCTCGGTTGCCGAGCAACAGAGCAGTAGCCTCAGAAGGGGAGAGTATCACCCCAGAGGGGCCTTGTCAGGTGGATACCAGTCAGAGCACATGCAGGAGTCTGTCTCTTTGCCTCCCCACTCTTCACTTAAATAAAAAAAAAGTTTTAGTTTGAGCAATTCTACTCATGGGTATTTACCTGAAAAAAATGAAAAGACTAAATCACTACCACATTATCTATAATTGCCAAGACATGGAAACAACTTAAGTGTCCACTGATGGAAGAATGACTAAAGAAAATTTAGTAATATATTATATACACACACACACAACAGAATATTATTCAGTCATAAAAAAATAAAATCTTGCCGCTATGACAACATGAATGGACCTTGACGGCATTATGCTAAGTTATATAAGTAAGAGAAAGATTACTCTATGATCTCATTTATATATAGACTCTTAAAAAAATAATAATAACTGAGCTCACAGATACAGAGAACACACTGGTGGTTTGACAGAGGTGGGGGTTTGGGTGAGCAAATGAAAGAAGTGGCTCAAAGGGTACAAAGTTTCAGTTATAAAATAAGTAAGTCCTGGGGATGTAACATACAGCATGTTGACTACAGTTAATACTAATGCACTGCATAGTCAAAAGTTGCTAAAAGAGCAAATGTTAAAAGTTATTATCACAAGAAAAATTTTGTAGCTATATATGATATGAATAGTAGCTAAACCTATTATGTTGTTCACCTGAAACTAATATAATGTTCTCTATCAATTATACTTAATTAAAAAACTGTAAGAGGCCCTGGCCGGTTGGCTCAGTGGTAGAGCATCGGCCTGGCATGCAGGAGTCCCGGGTTCGATTCCTGGCCAGGGCACACAGGAGAAGCGTCCATCTGCTTCTCCACCCCTCTCCCTCTCCTTCCTCTCTGTCTCTCTCTTCCCCTCCCACAGCCAAGGCTCCATTGAAGCAAAGTTGGCCCGGGCGCTGAGGATGGCTCTGTGGCCTCTGCCTCAGGTGCTAGAATGGCTCTGGTTGCAACAGAGCAATGCCCCAGATGGGCAGAGCATCGCCCCCTGGTGGGCGTGCCACGTGGATCCCAGTCGGGCGCATGCGGGAGTCTGTCTGACTGCCTCCCTGTTTCCAACTTCAGAAAAATACAAAAAACAAACAAACAAAAAAAAAAAACTGTAAGACATTTTACCATTCTCTGGCATGGTCATGAACAGGTACATCAGGTTTGAATTTCCTATATGGCAGATTTTGCTTCATCATATCAACTGATTCAAGAAGCTCCATAAGACTGAAATACTGCAGAATAAAAAAAATTAAGGCTCTTACATGTTTCAGATATTTTTCCAATTGTTAAAGATAAAAGTTAAATTAACTTTTTAAAGGAAATTTTACCATATAACATTATAAACTTCTGAAAAACATTTAAAATCTTAGTTTTATTTTCATCAAACTAAGTCACAATTTAAAATATTTTAAAAATCACCTGTGGTTTATTAAATTCAATTGCTATGTCATGTAATTCAACATCCAGGTTTATTTTGGGAGCAGAAAAGTCAAAATCAGATCGGCGATTCATCTGAAGTTTGGCATTTGCAGATATGGGGCGAAATACTGGAAAAGAGTATAAATTTTAATAAATTTAACTGCGTTACAGAGTTCAAGAGTTTCAAAGTGAAGGGATCAAGTTGAAAATATTGATTTTCATTTCTTATATATCCTTTCTCCACTTCCCATATTTTCTTAATGTGACAATATGGTCAGATGAACTGTAACTTAATTGATGAAAAAGTTTCTTCTTTTTCCTACCAAAAACTCATATTGTTGTCTGTAAGTACAGCAAAGGCTAACTACATTCCCCATCCTCAGATACTAATAAACCCATAAAAGCAGAAACACTCTCTAAAAGGAAAATTAGTCCAGCAGTTTTAATAACAACACAGTTTTAATGAATGAAGGTACATTAGAAATGCACAAAAAAAGAGATTATACAGGGATGGCCAAAGTAGGTTAATAATAATAAATAATAAATAAAAAAATACAAGAATAAACTGTTCTACATACTCCCAACATTAAACCTACTTTTGTTTATCCCTATATTTAACTGCTACCTTCCATTATATAATTTTTGAATTTCTGGTCAGTTTCTCTGTATCTTTCTGCTCCCTCTTTTAACTTGTAAAGGAGAAGAGAGAAGATAAATGAGTTTGCTCAGGATAACCTCCTTGGCTCAACTCATAATCTAACACAGATTTTTCTCAACCCTTTGTACTGATTGCCAAAAAGAGTAATAATGCAGAGAGCAGCCAGTAATAGTAGAATCTAGATAAAGATTATTAAATTATAAGCTAATTTATATACAAAGTTACCATATCTCTCAGTTTAATCATCCTGTAGGCCTAGCACTTAATTTTTTACACATTAAGCAGCCAAACATACTTTTAATTTGAATGGAACAGGAATAGTTCATTAACAGACCATTGGTTAAATTCATTACCGTACCTCTATACTATAGAACACTGTACAGTTAAAACTAAGAAATGTTTATATGTACATAATTAAAAAGATATAGTAAGTCTAAAAAGCATATGTATAAAACAATAACGTCAGTATTTGAAAGAAAAAATATTCTTTCTTCCAGCTTTAATTCTCGTGTTACATAGAAGATACACCACCCACTATACTATCCCTAGTTGCAATCATCCATCCCTCCTATGTTACACCTTCTCCTACCTCTCCCAGACTTTTTAGCTCCTGCCAACTCTGACTGATTTCAATATACAAATCATCGTTCTAAAACCATGGCCTCTCAGTTCTTTGGACTCCTCCACCCTTAGCTCATCGATCAGACCCTTATTGCACTAATATCCTTGACCTCTCTATAAACTTGTACCTCAAGCATCGAACTCTCCTACCACCATAAGCTTTCTCTCTAGTATTCCAATACCAAAACTTCAAGTACTACGGAATGTACCATTCATTGATGCACTGTCTGTCCTTCACCTCTGCTTCATGTTCTCAATTCCCTCCCTGCCCTGTTTAAATTCCATGATGAGTTATTTCAATCATTCCAACCAGTGAGCCATGGTCATGCCCTTTCTAGCAAGTTCAGTATCTCAGTGCTGAGAGAGGCAGACTCTTTCTCTTTGGATACTCCATCCTAGTCATAGGTTAGGAGCTGTTCCTTCCAACTACTAATCCTAGATTCTCTAGACTTCCCTCTACTTTTTAATAGACATTCCCTTGTTACTTCAATCCTGTTATAGTTAAAATTCCTTAAACTGTCCCTACTTAAAATGCTAAGTGATTTCTCTCTCTCCACATGGGCACTGATTGATGCTACAGGAAATGACTGAAGAGCAAAGGAGAAATAAGTCAACTCTAAAGTGACAGATTTGAGAATTATCAACACACATGACAGATAATCCCTTGTTCTTAATGTTTCCTTTGAGGAGAGAATCAAGAAAATGAAACCAATCAAAACCACAAATATGATATTTTAAGAATGAGCACAAGAGCCACTTCAAAAAATTAATAAAGAATAATTTATAACGGTAGAAGTATACAGACAAGTATCACTGAAGCCAAAAAAAGAAAAAGAAATACTTTCAAAGAGTCGTCTATGGTTAATGATGTTGTCAGCTGATCCCACAAACTAAGTTATACATCACCAATCAATGTTTATTGAGTGTCTTCATGGTAGAAGAACAGCATTCTTTTTCTCTGCATATTTTAGTAACTTATTTTCATTATTAAAATACTACGTGTCCATTTCAGAGAGTTTAAAACCAGAATAAACATAAAGAAGAAAAATTTTAAGTAAACATTTTTAAAATAGTATGATCATACCATAGACTGTAACAGCTAGCCTTATTAAATTATATTTGCCATGTCAATATGTCTTTAAAAATTATAATTGTTATTGAATAATCTTTAGAGACTATACAATGTTTTAACAACTTCTCTTACTGAACATTTTTCTTTCCGGATTTTGATATATAGCCAAAAGCTCACCAACAATGAATGATATGTGTTTTGCTTTGGCATATAATATATATTTTAAATACATTTAATTACATGAGAAAATTAACATGAAATATCACAGTGATATCAAAATGTTCATTTAAAATGGATGCTTATTAAGAAAATGAAAATAGTAATTTTTATTTTATAAAACATACTTACCAAAATCATAACCTTCTGGAATAATATTTTTATCAACAACACCATTCTTTAAGCTCTCCTATTAAAAGACAAATTGCTTTTATTTACATTGTCAACATACCTTTATCTGACAAAATCCTTTTATATACAAAAAAAGTATAAAAACAATTTGAAAAATAAGTAACTCAAACTAAGGAGGACTTAGAAAAAATATTAAAATAGATAATATCTCATGAAAGACAGTATCGTGAGCTCCAGCTGGGTAGCTCAGTTGGTTAGAGTGTCATCCCCATACATCAAGGTTAAAGACTCAATCCCTGGTCAGGGCACATATAAGAAATCAACCAATGAGCCTGACCAGGTGGTGGCACAGTGGATAGAGTGTCAGACTGGGACAAGAGAGCCCAGGTTTGAGACCCTGAGGTCACCAGGTTAAGTGCGGGCTCATCTGGTTGAAGCAAGGCTTGCCAGCTTGAGCCCAAGGTTCCTGACTTGAGCAAGGGGTCACTCAGTCTGCTACAGCGTCCTGGTCAAGGCAATATGAGCAAACAATCAAATGAACAACTAAGGTGCCGCAACAAAGAATTGATACTTCTCATCTCTCTCCCTTCCTATCTGTCAGTCCCTATCTGTCACTCTCTCTGACTGTCTTGGTCACACACACACAAAAAAATCAACCAATGAGTGCATAAATAAGTGGAAGAATAGATTGATGTTCCTCTCTCTTTCTTTCTCTCTTTCTCTCCTCCCTCTCTCTAAAATCAATTTAAATCTTTTTTAATTTTTAAAGACTATCTCATAAAAGAATACCTAAGAAAGATTAAGATATATGTGGATATTTAAACATGTTTATATACAGGCACATATACAAAATATGACAAAATTCAATATCCATTTATGATTAAAACTCTCTACACAAGAATGGGTATAGAGGAACAATTATACTTGAACACAGTAACGAGAAAATATAACAACTCACAACTAATATCACACTCAACGGAAGAAGCTAAAATATCTTCCTCTAAGATCAGGAATAAGACAAGGATGCCCACTGCCATAACTTTTATTTAACATAATACTGGAAGCCCTGGCCAGAGAAATTAGGCAAGAAAAAGAAATAGAAGCCATCCAAATTGGAAAGGAAGAAATAAAACTGTCATTACCTCTAGATCACACGATATTATTTACAGCAAACCCTAAAGACTCCACCAAAAACAAAAAATAAAACAGAATAAAGATGCAAAATATAAAAGCAATATACAGAAACTTGTTGCCTTTCTTATACATTAGTAACAAACTGTCAGAAAATAATCCCATTTATAACTGCATAAAAAAAATTAAATACCCAGAAATAAATTTAAATAAGGAGGGGAAAGGCCTATACTGAAAACTATAAAACTTTGATGAAAAAAGTTGAAGACACAAGTAAACAGTAAGATATTCCACACTCAAGACTGAAAGACTTAATATTGTTAAAATATCCATATTACCCAGAGTAATCTACAGATTCAATGCAATCCCTATCAAATTACCAATGGTGTTTTTCACAGAAAGAGAACAATCATAAAATTTATATGGAATCACAAAAGACCCCAAAAAGCCAAAGCAATCTTGAGAAACAGGAACAAAGCTAGATTGGTCCTGGCCAGGTATTTAAAATGTCCTGATACACTAAGGTTGCATGTTCAATTCTCTGTCAGGGCACATACAAGAATCAAACAATGAATGCATAAATGAGTGGAACCACAACCTGATGTTTCTCTCTCCCTTCCTCTCACTCTAAAAAATCAATTAATAGAAATTACAAAAAAAAAAGAGAACAAAACTAGAGGCATCACATTCCCTGATTACAAACTCTAATACAAAGATACAGCAATCAAAACAGTATAGTACTAGAATAAAAAGACACATAAATCAGTGGAACAGAATAGGGAGCCCAGAAATAAGCCCGTGCATATATGGTCAATTAATTTTTGACAAAGGATTATATTTGGGAAAACTGGGTAGACACATGCCAAAGAATAAAACTGTACCTCTACTTTACACCAAAAACAAAAATTAACTCAGATTGCATAAAAGATTTAAATGTAAGACCTGAAACCATAAAACTTCTAGAAGAAAATATACATGGTAAACTCCATTACATAAGTCTTACTGATGATTTTTTTTGGATCTGACACCAAAAACAAACACAATGAAAGCAAAAACAGCTGAGGCTACATGAAACTAAAAAGCCTCTGTGCAGCAAAGGAACCATCAACAAAGTAACAAAGCAACCTACTGAAAGGGAGAAAATATTTGCTAGTCATATATCTGATGAGTCAATCTCCAAAATATACAAAGAATTCATACAACTCAAAAATAAAAAACTATCTCATTAAAAAATAAGCACTAAAAATAAGCAGAGGATCTGAATAAACATTTTTCAAAGAAAACATACAAACAGCCAACTTCCAAAGAAAACATACAGATAAACAACGAATACATGAAAAAATACTCAATCTCACTTGCAAGTCAGATGACGATATAATATTAGCTAAAACCCATTACAATGAGCATTAGCACAAAATCAAGAAATTACAAATCATTGGAAAGGATATGGAGAATAGGAAACTCTTGTGCACTGTTGATGGGAATGTAAATTGGGTTCCACCACTAAGGAAAACATTATGGCCTGACCTGTGGTGACGCAGTGGATAAAGTGTTGACCTGGAATGCTGAGGTTGCTGCTGGTTTGAAACACTGGGCTTGCCTGGTCAAGGAACATGTAAGAAGCAAACTACCTATGAGTTGATGCTTCCTGCTACCCGCCTCTCACAGCATTTATTTTTCTTTAAAATCAATAAATAAAATCTTAAAAATAAATCATTATGGAGATTCCTCATAAAATTAAAAATAGAACTACTGCCATGGCAAGTTTGCTCAGTTGGTTAGTGTCTTCCTGTAACGCCAAGATTTTAGGTTCCATCCACAGGCAGGGCACATAACGGGAAGCAAACAATGAATGCGCAAAAAAATGGAAAAACAAATTAATGCTTCTCTCTCTCTCTCTCTGCCCCTCCCCATCTCTTTAAAATCAATAAAGAAATAAAAATAAAACCAGAAGTACCATACAATGCAGCAATTCCATATCTGCGTACTTACTCAAATAAAACAAAAACATTAACTTAAAAAGACATGTGCATCTATATTCACTGCAGCATTATTTACAACAGTCAAGATAAGGAAATAACCTAAATGTCTAACAGATGAATGAATAAAGAAAATGCAGTGTATGCAATGGAATATAATTCAGCCATATAAAAAAAAAAAAGAAGAAAATCGGACGTCAGAGTAATGGCGGGATAGGAAGCAATACCGATAAATCTCCCCCAAAACTCAACAAGATCTTCAACCAGAAACAGAAAAACCTATACTTGGAGCTTCCAGATGCTTCGCAATACACCCAAAGGTATGATTGAGTGAAAAATTGGCTAAATATATAACCAAACCCCGAAGGAAATAGGGAGTAAGAAATGCTCCGCCTTCCTCACTAACCTAAACAGGGCAGCTTTCTCTGGTAACTGTGAATATAGAAACTGAGGCGGGCAAAGGGGGTGAATACAAACGGCCGAACCAGGCTGTGGCACGGAGATCCAAGCCGAGGAAAATCTGATCCTGTGGAAACCCGGGCAATACAAGCTAACACTCGCGCCAAACCCAAACAAAGAAAGACAAGCGGCGCGGCCATTTTACCCGGTCTCCTGGTTGGTGCGCAGTTAGTGGACAAGAGATTTCTTCCTAGGCCCCGGGAGTCAGTGCCCGTGTTGCCCCACGGAGAGGCAGGGTCAGAGGCCTTTCTGTGGGCCGAGGGCAGAGTCTCTGGGCAGCCCCAGCGCCCTGGGAAAGCCACGCACGGGAGGGAGTGAGAACTAATTCCAATGGTGGAGATTTTCCTTGCCGAGGGTGTTTCACTCAGAGGGAAACGCGGCCTCATATCCGGGTTTGCGCACGCAGATAAGGAGTGAGCGATTCCTCCGAGTGCCTCGGCAGTGCGCGCCCGTGTCATCGCACAGAGGAGCAGAGTCAGGGGCCTTTGTGTGGGCCAAAGCGGAATCTCGGGCCGCCCCAGTGCCTTGCAAAAGCCGTGCACGGGGACGGAGCGAGACTCAATTCCAACGCTGCAACTTTTCCCTGCGGTCGGGGGTTTCACTCAGAGCGTGAGACTGCTGGCCGGATATCCTGGTCTGCGCGCGCAGCCAGTGAGTGAGAGTTTTCTCCAAGCGCCCCGGAAGTGGGCACCCGCTTGTGTTACCGGACAGAGTGGCAGAGCCAGAGGTCTGTGAGTGGGTGGAAAGCCCGCCTGATTATGCTAGCAGCTCTGACTGACTGAGCCTTACCCAGAGCCCTGTGCTGAGTGGAAATAGAGTGGGGAGTTGCCAGCTCTTTGAGCCTCTTACTATCCAGGCAGAGGCAGCAGCAACCCCATAGCTGGATTATCAGGCTACTAATTGAGGAAGGAAAGACTAGGAGAAAGGCTCCAGGAACACGGACTCTCTCACTGTCGGAGCCTATAAATGCTAATAGCCTCGACTGCCAACGAGACTAAAGCACAATACATGACATTGCCATAGAGACTTATCAACTGCAAACCTCCACCTGAGCGTGGCAAAGGGGCAAAACCCGGGGTACAGAGTCACCGACCAGGAAGAGGGAGAGAAGAGAAAAAGCAAGAAGATAACCTCTCAAAATCAAGAATAATCTGCAGACTTTATAACCTATCCCATTTTATTATATTTGTTCGTTTGTTTCTCTTATCTTCATTCTTGATACTTTTTTTTTCCTCCTCCAATTTGGCCGATTAACTCTCTACCGGTCTTACTCTCTCCTCTCCTTGAACTACACTACCCATAAGTGTTACATCTCCCATTATCTTTTCTCTTCTCTTCCTTTCTCTCTATGAGGGTTGCACTCCAAAACCCTTAACTCTCTCTCTCTCTCTCTCCTTTCTTTTTTCTTCTTTTAGTGGTTCCTCTTTTTTTTTTCTCTCTCTCTCTCTTTCTTTTCTCCCTCTATATTAGTTTCTTCCTTTTTCCTTTACATCTCCTCTCATTCAAACCTCAATAACAAACAAATTATCTTATCTGGGACTCAAACTTATGTTTGTGGCATTTTGGGGGGTTTTTACTTCACCTTTTTAACTCACTAGCAGTGCTCCCATCCCTGGCTCTCCATATTATCTAGTTCTTGTTCCACTAAATACAATAGTAATTTTTTAATTTGTCCCCCCATTTTTCCGTTTTCCTCTTAATCCTCTCATCATAACTCTTAGACAACCAACACCTAAAAGCAAATCATTTTATTCTTGACCCAAATTTTTTTCCTTATTTACTTTTTGTGGGTCCATACGCTCTTTTTTTTCTTTTTTCTTTCTTTTTTTTTTTTTTTTTTTGCCCCTTTATTACTTTTCCCCAATTCAGGCCCTCCATCACAGGCATTGTTTGTTATAATTCACAGTCCACCACAAGATTTTATCAAGAAAGAGGGGAGAGGAGAGGAGAGGAAAAAAGGAGGGGGGGAATAATTTCCTTTTTTTTTTTTTAAATTTTTATTTTATTTTATTTTTCTCTATTTCATTATTAATTTTTTTTTAAAAAAAAAACAACTCTTTTCGATTTTTTTAATTATTTTTTTAAACTTTTTATTCTTTATTAAATCTCATTAATACTATCAACAAAACCACCCTCAGATGCCATTAAGGAAGAGAAAATCGAATATCATGAATACAAAAGAAAGAGAAGTAACACAGCTAGATGAGGAAAAATCTATGGAGAAAAAATTTAATATATTGGAAACCTTGGAGCTAAATGACAGAGAATTCAAGATAGAAATCCTAAAAATCCTCCGAGATATACAAGAAAACACAGAAAGGCAATTTAGGGAGCTCAGAAAACAACTCAATGAACACAAAGAATATATGTCCAAGGAAATTGAAACTATAAAAACAAATCAAACAGAGATGAAAAACTCAATTCACGAGCTGAAAAACGAAGTAACAAGCTTAGCTAATAGAACAGGTCAGATAGAAGAGAGGATTAGTGAAATAGAAGACAAGCAACTTGAGGCACAACAGAGAGAAGAAGAAAGAGACTCAAAAATTAAAAAAAATGAGATAGCCCTACAAGAATTATCTGACTCCATCAAAAAGAATAACATAAGAATAATAGGTATATCAGAGGGAGAAGAGAGAGAAAATAGAATGGAGAACATACTCAAACAAATAATAGATGAGAACTTCCCAAGCCTGTGGAAAGAACTAAAGCCTCAAGTTCAAGAAGCAAACAGAACTCCAAGTTTTCTTAACCCCAACAAACCTACTCCAAGGCATATCATAATGAAATTGGCACAAACCAATGGCAAAGAAAAAATTCTCAAGGCACCCAGGGAAAAGAAGAATACAACATATAAAGGAAGGCCCATTAGATTATCATCAGATTTCTCAGCAGAAACTCTACAAGCTAGAAGAGAGTGGACCCCAATATTTAAAGTCCTGAAAGAGAGGAACTTTCAGCCACGAATACTATACCCATCAAAGCTATCCTTCAAATATGAAGGAGAAATAAAAACATTCACAGATACAGAAAAGATGAGGGAATTTATCATCAGAAAACCCCCACTCCAGGAATTACTAAAGGGGGTTCTCCAATCAGATACAAAGAACAAAAAAAAACAGAGCCACAAGTAAAAGCTCCAAGAAGAACACAATAAAACCAAATTTAAACTGTGACAACAACAAAAAGAAAGAGGGGGAGAACATGGAGATTAACAGTAGCAAAGGACGATGGAGTGCAAAAGTACTCACAAAATAGTTCGCTACAATGAACAGGGTAGGGACCCTTTTCATTATTCAAAGGTAACCACCATTGAAAAAACCACCACAGAAGCACATGAGATAAAAAAGATAGCAACAGTGGAAAGATGTATGGAATACAACCAAATAAAAACAAAAGATAGAAAAACAAAAGAGAAGGATCAAACAAGACACAAAACTAACAGAAAGCAAGATATAAAATGGCAATAGGGAACTCACAAGTGTCAATAATTACACTAAATGTAAACGGATTAAACTCACCAATAAAAAGGCACAGAGTAGCAGAATGGATTAAAAAAGAAAATCCAACTGTATGCTGCCTACAGGAAACTCATCTAAGTAACAAGGATAAAAACAAATTCAAAGTGAAAGGCTGGAAAACAATACTCCAAGCAAATAACATCCAAAAAAAAGCAGGTGTAGCAATACTCATATCTAATAATGCTGACTACAAGACAGGAAAAGTACTCAGAGACAAAAATGGCCATTTCATAATGGCTAAGGGGACACTGAATCAAGAAGACATAACAATTCTTAATATATATGCACCAAACCAAGGAGCACCAAAATATATAAGACAGCTACTTATTGATCTTAAAACAAAAACTGACAAAAATACAATCATACTTGGAGACCTCAATACACCGCTGACGGCTCTAGATCGCTCATCCAAACAGAGAATCAACAAAGACATAGTGGCCTTAAACAAAACACTAGAGCACCTGGATATGATAGACATCTACAGGACATTTCATCCCAAAGTGACTGAGTATACATTTTTCTCCAGTGTACATGGATCATTCTCAAGAATTGACCATATGTTGGGCCACAAAAACAACATCAGCAAATTCAGAAAAATTGAAGTTGTACCAAGCGTATTTTCTGATCATAAAGCCTTGAAACTAGAATTCAACTGCAAAAAAGAGGAAAAAAATCCCACAAAAATGTGGAAACTAAACAACATACTTTTAAAAAATGAATGGGTCAAAGAAGAAATAAGTGCAGAGATCAAAAGATATATACAGACTAATGAAAATGACAATACGACATATCAGAATCTATGGGATGCAGCAAAAGCAGTGATAAGAGGGAAGTTCATATCACTTCAGGCATATATGAACAAACAAGAGAGAGCCCAAGTGAACCACTTAACTTCACACCTTAAGGAACTAGAAAAAGAAGAACAAAGACAACCCAAAACCAGCCGAAGAAAGGAGATAATAAAAATCAGAGCAGAAATAAATGAATTAGAGAACAGAAAAACTATAGAAAAAATTAATAGAACAAGGAGCTGGTTCTTTGAAAAGATCAACAAAATTGACAAACCCTTGGCAAGACTTACCAAGGAAAAAAGAGAAAGAACTCATATAAACAAAATCCAAAATGAAAGAGGAGAAATCACCACGGACACCGTAGATATACAAAGAATTATTGTAGAATACTATGAAAAACTTTATGCTACTAAATTCAACAACCTAGAAGAAATGGATAAATTCCTAGAAAAATACAACCTTCCTAGACTGAGTCAAGAAGAAGCAGAAAGCCTAAACAGACCTATCAGTAGAGAAGAAATAGAAAAAACCATTAAAAACCTCCCCAAAAATAAAAGTCCAGGCCCTGACGGCTATACCAGCGAATTTTATCAAACATTCAAAGAAGACTTGGTTCCTATTCTACTCAGTCTTCCAAAAAATTGAAGAAGAAGCAATACTTCCAAACACATTTTACGAAGCCAACATAACCCTCATACCAAAACCAGGCAAGGATGGCACAAAAAAAGAAAACTACAGACCAATATCTCTAATGAATACAGATGCTAAAATACTAAACAAAATACTAGCAAATCGAATACAACAACATATTAAAAAAATAATACATCATGATCAAGTGGGATTCATCCCAGAATCTCAAGGATGGTTCAACATACGTAAAACGGTTAATGTAATACACCATATCAACAAAACAAAGAACAAAAACCACATGATCTTATCAATAGACGCAGAAAAGGCTTTCGATAAAATACAACACAATTTGATGTTTAAGACTCTCAACAAAATGGGTATAGAAGGAAAATATCTCAACATGATAAAGGCCATATATGATAAACCATCAGCTAACATCATATTAAATGGCACTAAATTGAAGGCTTTCCCCCTTAAATCAGGAACAAGACAGGGTTGTCCACTCTCTCCACTCTTATTTAATGTGGTACTAGAGGTTCTAGCCAGAGCAATCAGACAAGACAAAGAAATAAAAGGCATCCATATCGGAAAAGAAGAAGTAAAGGTATCACTTTTTGCAGATGATATGATACTATACATCGAAAACCCCAAAGAATCCACAAAAAGACTACTAGAAACAATAAGCCAATACAGTAAGGTCGCAGGATACAAAATTAACATACAGAAGTCAATAGCCTTTCTATATGCCAACAATGAAACAACTGAGAAGGAACTCAAAAGAATAATCCCCTTCACGATTGCAACAAAAAAAATAAAATACTTAGGAATAAACATAACAAAGAATGTAAAGGACTTATATAATGAAAACTATAAACCATTGTTAAGGGAAATCGAAAAAGATATAATGAGATGGAAGAATATACCTTGTTCTTGGCTAGGAAGAATAAATATAATCAAGATGGCTATATTACCCAAAGCAATATACAAATTTAATGCAATTCCCATCAAACTTCCAATGACATTTTTTAAAGAAATAGAGCAAAAAATCATCAGATTTATATGGAACTATAAAAAACCCCGAATAGCCAAAGCAATCCTAAAGAAAAAGAATGAAGCTGGGGGCATTACAATACCTGACTTCAAACTCTATTATAGGGCCACGACAATCAAAACAGCATGGTATTGGCAGAAAAATAGACACTCAGACCAATGGAACAGAATAGAAAGTCCAGAAATAAAACCACATATATATAGTCAAATAATTTTTGATAAAGGGGCCAACAACACACAATGGAGAAAAGAAAGCCTCTTCAATAAATGGTGCTGGGAAAACTGGAAAGCCACATGCAAAAGAATGAAACTGGACTACAGTCTCTCCCCCTGTACAAAAATTAACTCAAAATGGATCAAAGATCTAAACATAAGACCTGAAACAATTAAGTACATAGAAGAAGACATAGGTACTCAACTCAGGGACCTGGGTTTTAAAGAGCATTTTATGAATTTGACTCCAATGGCAAGAGAAGTGAAGGCAAAAATTAATGAATGGGACTACATCAGACTAAGAAGTTTTTGCTCAGCAAGAGAAACTGATAACAAAATAAACAGAAAGCCAACTAAATGGGAAATGATTTTTTCAAACGACAGCTCAGATAAGGGCCTAATATCCAAAATATACAAAGAACTCATAAAACTCAACAACAAACAAACAAACAACCCAATAAAAAAATGGGAAGAGGATATGAATAGACACTTCTCCCAGGAAGAAATACAAATGGCCAACAGATATATGAAAAGATGCTCATCTTCTTTAGCTATTAGAGAAATGCAAATCAAAACGGCAATGAGATACCACCTCACACCTGTTCAATTAGCTGTTATTAGCAAGTCAGGTAACAGCAAATGTTGGAGAGGTTGTGGAGAAAAAGGAACCCTCATACACTGTTGGTGGGAATGTAAAGTAGTACAACCATTATGGAAGAAAGTATGGTGGTTCCTCAAAAAACTGAAAATAGAACTACCTTATGACCCAGCAATCCCTCTACTGGGTATATATCCCAAAAACTCAGAAACATTGATATGTAAAGACACATGCAGCCCCATGTTTATTGCAGCATTGTTCACAGTGGCCAGGACATGGAAACAACCAAAAAGCCCATCAATAGATGACTGGATAAAGAAGATGTGGCACATATACACTATGGAATACTACTCAGCCATAAGAAATGATGACATCGGAACATTTACAGCAAAATGGTGGGATCTTGATAACATGATACGAAGCGAAATAAGTAAATCAGAAAAAAACAGGAACTGTATTATTCCATACGTAGGTGGGACATAATAGTGAAACTAAGAGACATTTATAAGAGTGTGGTGGTTACGGGGGGGAGGGGGGAATGGGAGAGGGATAGGGGGTGGGGAGGGGCACAAAGAAAACAAGATAGAAGGTGACAGAGGACAATCTGACTTTGGGTGGTGGGTATGCAACATAATTGAACGACAAGATAACCTGGACTTGTTATCTTTGAATATATGTATCCTGATTTATTGATGTCACCCCATTAAAAAAAAATAAAATTATATAAAAAAAAAAAAAAAAAAAAAAAAAAAAAGAAGAAAATCTACCATTACAGACAACACAGATGATGAACCTTGAAGGCAGTACACTAGGTAAAATATGTCAGATAAACACAAATATTGTATGACTTATGTGAAATAAAAAAATAGTGAAATAAAAGCTCATAAATACAAAGAACAGTCTGGTGGTTGACAGAGGCAGGAGGGGGGTGGTGGCAAAGTGTGTGATAGAAGTCAAAATATACTATCTTCTGGTTATAAAACAAATAAATCATGAGAATTCAATAAACACCATGTAGCTATGGAGGGGGGTGGTGGCAAAGTGTGTGATAGAAGTCAAAATATACTATCTTCTGGTTATAAAACAAATAAATCATGAGAATTCAATAAACACCATGTAGCTATAGTTAATAATACTGCATTACTATTTGAAAGTGGCTTCAGGAATCTTCAGTTTCCATCTCAGAGAAAGATTTCTGTAACTATGTATGGTGACAGATCTTAACAGAATTACTGTGGTGATCATATTCTAATATATACAAATATCAAATCATAATGTCATTCACCTGAAACTAATATAATGCTTTATGTTCATTATTAAAAACAAGGTGTTTATACATGATTGTATACAGGTACATATCTATTCCTCTATTTCTGTAAATTCTGCTATTAGATTTTGCCTTAAAAATGACTACTGACTACAGTATTCTAAATGACAATGTATAAAACTTTATGCGAAATACCAACAAATGTGTGTATTGATATATACATATAAAAATTTTACTTACCAACGAATAATCATAATTAGTAAGATAAAACATCCGAGACTTCACATTCCAATAGGCAAAAAGGTTATCCAATCGGATTAACTGAAAATAAATACGTAGTTTATTATTGTTTTCTTTGAAGGATCTTTAGCATGTATTATTTTGAAAAGCCTAAAATAATTGAGTCATACAGAGTTAAGCAAATAAACACAATTTTCATAAGTCTGTATTATGTATTACCATTACCCTTTCTAAAAGTCTCTTTTGTCAAGTTCATTGTATTTATCTTACAATGAACAAATACAGTATTTACCTTACGAAACAGTTTTTCAGTTTCATCATGTAAACATGGAACCCAGTTTTGATCAGTTGTCTGCAAAGGAAAAAGGCTGTTATTTCCATGTGATATGTGTCAGAGTGATAAATCATATCATGCCCTAGACCAATTTCCCATGAAAATGTCCTTGAAAACTTAACTTTCAAAGAATGTTAACGGACTACATGAAAGTCTCTGCTTTCAAGGAGCTCACTCACTGTTGGCTGATAATCCAAACAAATAAAGGAGCAATTACAAACAAGTAAGTGCTAATATAGAGGTTAAATATACAGTACTGGGGGAATACTGTAGGAGCCCCAAACTCAGAGGTGTGATGGAGAAAGTGATATCTAACCTAATGTGTGACATATGAATAAAATTACTGATTCTAAGAAATATCTAGGAAATATGATTCATTCTAGTAAGATACATGAATATATGACCTAGTCAGGGAACTAAAGTGGCCCGGTATGGCCAGAAAACATAATGCAAAACAAAGAAAAGAGCTGAAATCAGATATATGCTCTGATTGACTCTGTGGTAGAATGTTGGCCTGGTGTGTGAAAGTCCCAGGTTCGATTCCCAGTCAAGGCACACAGGAGGTGCTTCTCCTCCCTTCTCCACCTTCTACCTCTTTTTCCCTCTTCACTTCCTACAGCTATGGCTCAGATGGCTTAAGCAAAGTTGCCTCAGGGCGCTGAGGAAGGCTCCATGGCCTCACCTGAGGTGCTAAAAATAGCTTGATTGCCCAGCAACAGAGCAGAGGCCCAGATGGGCAGAGCCTCGCCCTTAGGGAGATTGCTGGGTGGGCCCTGGTTGGGTGCATGTGGGAGTTTGTCTCTGCCTTCCCACCTCTCACTTAATTTAAAAAAAAATCAGATCGCCACCTGAGATCAGACTGTAAAAGGACTGTAAACAACTTGAAGACAAAACTATGAACTTTATTCTAAAAGCAATAAAAAGCCACTGAGGAGAATAAAGTGATTAGATGCTTATTTAAAAAGATGGTTTTCATTTTTTTGTAGAAAACTGAATAGATTAGAACAGTGGTTTTCACACTTTAGTAAGCTATGGGATCATATATAGAGGGCTATTTAAAACATGTATTGCTGGGCTCATACCTGATAATCTAAGTGAATAGATGTGGGCAGAGAGGCAAATTTGCAAGGACCTCCAAAAGTGGTGATCAATTCCACTGCTGTCACAGTCACCAATGACCTTCACAATGCCAAATCCAGCAGCTAATTTAACAACCTTATTTTTCAACATAAGAGCAGCATTTGACATTTTACCCCACCCAACTTTATTGAATAAAGTCTCATTTGGCTTTTTCTTTTCTTTTGCTTGTAGTGGATACATGTTTTAAATAGAAGTCATGCAAAAAAACAAACAAAAACCCAATGGATATATCAAATAAAACCATGTAATGAAACACTATTCAGCAGTTAAAGTGAATTACATGTGGCAACATAGATGTCAAAACCATTGTGAAAAAGGGAACTTATAAAAGAATCACATAAAATATTTATGTAAACTTTTAAAAATCTATCAAATATTATATACAATTTTTTTTTTTTTTTTTTTTTTTTACAGAGACAGAGAGAGAGTCAGAGAGAGAGAGAGACAGGAACGGAGAGATGAGAAGCATCAATCATTAGTTTCGTTGCTCATTGCGACACCTTAGTTGTTTATTGATTGCTTTCTCATATGTGCCTTGACCGCGGGCTTTCAGCAGACTGAGTAACCCCTTGCTTGAGCCAGCGACCTTGGGTTCAAGCTGGTGAGCTTTTGCTCAAACCAAATGAGCCCGCGCTCAAGCTGGTGACCTCAGGGTCTCGAACCTGGGTCCTTGGCATCCTAGTCCGAAGCTTTATCCACTGTGCCACCGCCTGGTCAGGCTATTATATACAATTTTAATGACTATATTAAATAAAAGTTTAAAATTTTAGGATGTTTATCTCTGGGGTAGGAGGAAAGGGTAAGAGTAGAGAACAAAGGGATTTAAACTTTATTCATAAGTTTATTCTTTTGAAGTATTTAAAAGCTAAACCAAATGACAAATTTAACAATGGTTAACTCTGGTGGAACGCGTGTGTTTCATAATCCTCTATATACTCCTATGCTTTAAAAATTCATCAATTTGAGAAATTAGAAAGAAATTATGCCACATCATTAATGGTGGCGAGGACATGGTGGTTTGTTTCTTTACACCTTTCATGACTTGTCAAAGTTTCAGAAATGAACATTTATTGCTTTTATTTTATACTTCTCAGAAATGGATTTTTTTTTTTTCATTTTTCCGAAGCTGGAAACGGGGAGGCAGTCAGACAGACTCCCGCATGCGCCCGACCGGGATCCACCCGGCATGCCCACCAGGGGGCGATGTTCTGCCCCTCTGGGGTGTTGCTCCGTTGCATCCAGAGCCATTCTAGTGCCTGACGCAGAGGCCACAGAGCCATCCCCAGCATCCGGGGCATCTTTGCTCCAATGGAGCCTCGGCTGCGGGAGGGGAACAGAGACAGGAAGGAGAGGGGGAGGGGTGGAGAAGCAGACGGGCGCTTCTCCTGTGTGCCCTGGCCGGGAATCGAACCTGGGACTCCTGCACACTAGGCCGATGCTCTACTGCTGAGCCAACCGGCCAGGGAGAAATGGATTTTTTAAAGTAAAACAGTATCAAATGTCATAATTAGCAAATAATAATGTCCTTGTAGTTTAACCTGAATTTCTCAACCATTTTTTCAAATGTGAAATTATCTATCCTCAGTTCCAATCCAATCTATGCACTTTCTGTACCAATTCTGTATAAACACCTACTTCTGATGCTAGCATAAATAGTCATCAGTAGTCTGATTAACTATATTACACAATCAAATATTGTTAAATTTATTTTTAAACAAATTACCTGCATGCTGAGATTTTGAAGGGAAATACCAAATGACAGTGGGTTTTCTCGATTTGTGATCTAAAGGAGAAACACAATAAATTTTACTCAAATTTTTAGTAGTTGGGCAAAACTCAAATTATGTTCACTTTCTGGGAAGTATGCAATTTCAAACATTCAAAAACATTTCAATATTTTCCAGAACTTATATTCCTACATTTTTCCTAATACAGTACTAATTAAAATATTAAGTATCAATGTATGTGTTGTACAATAACAATACATCTGCATGTTTTTCAGTTTAGAAAAAAAAAGCTTAAAAAAATGACCCTCACAACAGTACTATCAGAAGAAGCTAATTATTATGTATTTTAGAGAGAATACATGACCTATTTAAGAAAAATTAGTTAAGTTTTGCTCTATCTCTCCAGAAGATAAATATCACATGATTTAAAGTATCTTAAAAATACATAATAGCTAAATTTGTAACTCCCATCTATAAAAGGTATTAAAGGCATTTTCCTTCATTAACTGATGTTTGAACATTTTAGAAAGTGTAATCAAGGCAGTAAGGATTGAAAATTACAACCATAGTTATAGAAGAGAAAGATATGTCATCTTCAATCTCTGCCCCTCCACTTTCATGCATCTAATAGGTTGGCTACTACAGAGCAGGTGTCAATAAACAGTGGAATATATATAAATATTTTTTAAAATCTATTGAAATACTTACATCATCTTCATAACGAATATGGATGTTGGAAATTTTCACTTGAAGATTTTTTATTATCTGAGTAATTAATTTTTCTGTGAAAGTGTCCTGTTCCTCCACCAGCTGTTTTTCTACAATTGCAAATATTCCTTTTTAATTTGAATGTAAAATATAAATATCCACATATTGAGGTAACAAAATTGTTACCTTGTTAGAGAAAAAGATCTGTATTTGTAGATTTGCTTTCCGAAAGTCTTCTACACTGAAAGCCTTCCATACCAAAAAACTTTCAAAGGTAACTAAATACACAGTTTTCAAAAAGTAGTTTCTTATTCAGTACAACTAAAGTCACCCTTGAAGAATTTATTGGCATTAAATTTAATAAATTCTCTTTGCTAATTTTACCTCATATGGAAAACAATAAAAATTATTAGGTAAGAATTATAATAGGCTTAATTATAATGAGAATTATAATTTTAAAAAAACCCAGAAAGAGCAGCAAAGAAGGAATCTCCATTAAAATTAGAGTTATTATAAGTCTCCTGTGGTTAGATGTATAAAATAGTTGAATATGACCCTCCTCCTTATGAATACAAAATAGGAAGATATGAGATCATTTCCTTCTTTCCAGCAAGAATGACGTTGATCAACTGTTTCTTTTTCTAAAAACTATATTTGCTATTTCCATTTTCAATACTTTTCAAGGGAACAAAAGAAAAAAAACTTAGGTTCCTAATTTTCCATATGCCTTTTATTGCTACTAGTTAGTACCCCTTCCTCCCACACTTAAAAATACCATTGAAAGCTACTACCTTTCCTGCTTCTAGGCCTGTTACACCTGCATATATATCTATCTTTTCCTCTAATGACCTAACAACTCCCTAATTCAACTGGCCCAGGAGGCCTTAAAGGAAAGGTTAATGTAAAGATGTCATATGTACATCAAACGCAAGTAAGAGTGAATGAAACATAAGTAAATGTATCTGAATATAAAAGGACATTAGAATTAATAAGCAAACATTCAGCTCTTTGAAGACAAGAGATTATTAATCTTTAAATCATACAACTACCTAACAAAATCCTTTGCTCTATAAATTTATTGTCATTCAATTAAATGCAAAAACTTTCTCTATCCATTAATTTTCTCCTTATTTCCTTATCCACCTCAGATTCCATAATTCATTTCACCAGCACTGCTCTTTTCCATAATTCATTTCACCAACATTGCTCTTCTTCTCATTTGTCCTCCATCAATACAGCTTCAACCCTGAATAAAACCAACTCTCCTTTTTTATTTGTATTTTTTCTTAAGTTAGAAGTGAGGAGGCAGTCAGATAGATTCCTGCATGCGTTCGGCCAAGATCCACCTGGCATGCCCACCAGGAGGCAATGCTCTGCCCATCTGGGACATTGCTCTGTTGTAACCAAAGCCATTCTAGCACCTAAGGCAGAGGCCATGCAACCATCCTCAGCGCCCAGGCCAACTCTGTTCCAATGGAGCCTTGGCTGCAGGAGGGGAAGAGAGAGAGAGAGAGAGAGAGAAGAGGGGGAAGGGTGGAGAAGCAGTGGGCACTTCTCCTGAGTGCGCTGGCTGGGAATCAAACCCAGGACTTCCACATGCTGGGCCGATGCTCTACCGCTGAGCCAACCAGCCAGGGCCCCAACTCTCTCCTTTTTATATAAACATGCCTATGTCTTCCCAGGTAAGTACTGGGGGAGAAAAATCACAACCAGATTGAAATTACTGTAAATTACTCATCTCCAACTTTCACCAAGCAGTAACCTTACTATATTTCTCCAGTCAACTTGTTCACCCTCTCCAAAACAACTATATTAAAATTATTTTTGATTCTCCTCAAAGCCTTTCCACTGCTTTTCACTCTTAGCACATGACATTGCCTCCAACTTTGAGAGAAATACAAGCTTCTTCTCTGCAATCATCACTCAATCAAAATATCAATACGTAAGGTGACTAATGATATCCATTAAATGATTATTTCCAAATCCTCAATTTACCTAATATCTTACTAGGATCTGATACATTTTTTCTTCCTTAAATATCCTTCTCCCATTGAATCACAATCTCCAAATTACCTTCTACTTATTTGACCACTCCTCCTTAATAATCTTCTTCTGTTATTCTCCACTATACAATCATTAAATGTTAAATTTCCTTAGGGTTCAGTTCTAGGACTGTTTCTCTTCTCATTATACACTGCTGTTGTAGGGAATATCATTCATACTTTATAGTCTGAAATATCATACTATTGCTGATAATTCTCAAATGTACATTAGAGTAGAAAGTGATATACAATTATAGAGAGTTGGTACATTCAGTAAACTACAAATAGGTCAGCATGGCTGGAGCAAAACATGAAAGAGCTAATAATGAGGATAGAGAGGTAGAGAGGATTCACATCATGAGCTTTTATATATCTTGCTGAAGAGTTTAAACTCCAACTTAATAACAATAAGGTATCTGATGAATGTTAAGTATGTTAAACAGATGTAGTTTAGACCTAAGAATAAATAGCAGGGACATCTAATTAAACATTGTGGATTACATCTATTTCCCTATTCCTCAGAAAAACTCCATTACTGCAAAAAGAGAAAGAAAAAAAAAGATAAATCCTCAAGGCCAAAAGAAAGAGTGTAAGAGAAAGAACATATAAGAGATAGCTTCAGGCCTTGGGTAGCTCAGTTGGTTAAGAGTGTCATCCTGAACATCCCAGGTTCAATTCCTGCTCAGGGCACATAGAAGATGTGACCATCTGCTTCTCCATCCCTTCTCCTTTCGCTCCTCTCTCTCTCTGTCTTCCCCTCCTGCAGCCATGGCTCAATAGGAGTGAACTGGCCCTGGGTGCTGAGGATGGCTCCATGGCCTCCCCTCTCAGGTGCTAAGAAGAGCTCAGTTGCCAAGCAATGGAGCAACACCCAAGATGGGCACAGCATAGCCCCCTACTGGGTACTTGCCAGAGTTTGTCTGCTTCCCCTTCTTTCACTGAATAAAAAAAAAAAGTGTGGCCCTGGTCGGTTGGCTCAATGGTAGAGTGTCAGCCCAGTGTGTGTAAGTCCCAGGTTCAACTCCTGGCCAGAGCACACAGGAGAAGCACCCATCTGCTTCTTCACCCTTCCCCATCTCCTTTCTTTCTATCTCTCTCTTCCCTTCTCGCAGCCAAGGCTCCACTGGAGCAAAGTTGGCCCAGGCACTGAGAATGGCTCCATGGCCTCCGCCTCAGGCACTAGAATGGCTCTGGTCACATTGTAGCAATGGCCAAGATGGGCAGAGCATTGTGCCCTAGTGGGCATGCCGGGTGGATCCCGGTAGGGCACATGCAGGAGTCTGTCTGCTTCCTCGTTTCTCACCTGAGAAAAATACAAAAAAAAAAAAAAAAAAAAAAAAGAAAAAGAAAAAAAGGTGTCATTCCAGAACAACAAGGTTGCATCTTCAATCCCTGGTCAGGGCACACACTAGAAGCAACCAAAAAGAATGCATGAGTGAGTGGAACAATAAATGCTTCCCTTCCTCCTCCCCTCACTCTCCCTTCTATCTGTCTTTCTAAAAATCAATAAAATCTTAAGCCTTGGCTGATAGCTCAGGTGGAGTGTTATCACAGAGCACAGTGGTTTCTGGTTTGATTTCCCCGTCAGGGAATATACAAGAGCAGCTTGATGTTCCTGTCACTTTATCAAAGAAAAGACAAAGCTTCAAAAAGTTAGACGCTGTAAAGCAGGTGACTTACCCAACTTAGCAAAGAAGAAATTTATTCCTTAAAAAGAAAAAAACCTGGAAAGATTCAGTTACTGAAGGCCTCAAAAAACATGAAAAGCAAAGTGAGAATGGAGGAGGGAGAGGATGATAATACACAGAGCGATTTAAAGTCTACATAATGAGCAGTTAGAGACTTCCAGGCACTCCCCTTCAATTTTTACAAGATGAAAAGAAATATGAAGATGGTGCTGATGGTTGCACATTATAAGTGTATTTAACACCACTGAACTGGACATGTAAAAATGACAGATGATTTTTTGTTGTATGCCACAATAAAAAATTTTTTATAAAGGATTGAGGGTAGGTATAAATCACTACACAGGATATGAAAGAACTAGGACAGAAAGTCAACAGGCAAAACATTTATTATTGGGTTTTATTTTTATTTTAAAAAATTAATGTATTTCAAGAATAGTGAAATCAGCATGTATGTAGTTTTCTTTCAATATGCTTAACCTTTAAATAAAAGACAGAGGAGAAGATAAACACATGACTAGGTGAGGAAGATAATTTTATGTTAGAAGACAAGAGAGGCTACAGTATATTTACATGCTAAGAAGAAAAATTCACTAGAGGGAGAAGAGTCTTGAGTACAAAAAGCAGCTGCTAACACTGCATGCAGCATGAGTAGAAAGGGATTAGAATTCTGCAGGACATCTCTTCCATCAACAAAAGAAGGGATTGAAGTAATGGACCATTTGGTCTAGGCTGAATAGGAAAGGATGTGAAGCCAGAGGGTAAACAGCTTCGGGAAAATATAAATATGTCAAGGGACTAGGTAGATCCAAAAAGTGAAGAATTGATAATAAGGAGAATAAAAAAGAAAAGTCTTGTAAGTTAAGAAAATATGCTTGATTAAATTAATTACCGTCATTTTAAATACTAACCTTACTTACCCTTGTATTTTCTGCCCTAAGGTAAATTTCTATAGGGTAAAATTTCTACAAACATTATAAAAAACACTACATTAAAATGCTCCAAGTAAAAAGATTCTTTTATGTTTGTTAAGTAATCTCAGTGCTTCCAAGAGAAAAATATTCAAATGCGGTCAGTATTTAGTATTTTCCCCATTTCTTGTATCTGTGTTTTATTTACCTTGATCAGCTACTTTTTGTTTTGCTTCTTCTATTCTTTTTAGTTCCTGTTGCTTTGCTTCCAACAGTTGCTTTTCTTCTTTTAAAGGATCATACTTTATTACTAAATAAGCATAAAAGAAAGAATATTAATTACCTTAAATTTAAATATAATCATTCCAAAAAATGTAGTAGAAAATAATTCCAAAGCCTAAGTCTATAAAAATTTAGCATAAAAACCAATTTAATTATATATATTACCTAGTACCAAATTTAAATATCACAAAATAGCAAAAATATCACAAAAAATTCCGCAAAAGTATTTTGAATACATATATAAATAATAAAATATAAAGACATTCCATCCACAAAAAGAAGTAACTTATAATGTTTAAAATTTTACTTACTAGAAGAAGGCACTATGAGTAAATAAATATCTTCTAATACAGCTACAACTGGTTGAGTATAAAGGTTTTTCCATGGAATTTTAAGATTAAGATTACCTACATTAAAAAAAAAAGACAAAAGATATTCATTTAACTTACATTTACTGTCAGCCTATTTTCTGTCACACATTAGAAGAGATAAAAGTGCCCAGCCTCTGACATTACAAGCTCAGTCACTTTATAAAAAGCTATTTTACAACCAAAAACAAGGCTTTGTAGTGAAAATTTGAAAATATTTGAATTAGCATTGTTGGAAAATCTACTAAATGATATCCTAAATATTTACTTATGGCAATCTGTACCACAAATGTATTAATATTCATCTTCTATTACCCAACAATCATTGATATTATAACCAGGAATCTCCCTATTCTTACTCTAAATCTCTATAAGAACTTTTCTTATACTTAAAAAAAAGTAATTATATACTTTATTTATTTTTCACATACAGAGATTATATCAATATATACAGTCTTGTGCAGCTTACAACAGGGATGCATTCTAAGAAATCCATCATTAGGTGATTTTGTCATTGTACAAACATCAAGTATACTTACACAAACCTGGATTTTACACTTTTCATACTTATGGTGAAAAAATGGAGAATAATTTCAGAGACCGCTAAGGCAGAAATCACCCTGAGCATAAGCAAAATTGACTAATATCATTGGGTCTATAATCTTCATATAACATAGGGGTGGTCAACCCTTTTATGGACCACATGAAATTTCTGGCAGACCGGTCCACAGCACAGTGGTTGAAAAACACTGGTATAGCCTATTATCCTAGGCTACAAACCTATGTGGAATGTTACTGTACAAAACATTACATCAAGCACAAGAGAAAATGATGCAATCAGGAGTCTGAGTAAGCCCAAGACATCTGAGGCTTCAGCGGGCATCACATAAGCATAATGATTTACAGCACCATTTTTTTAAGTAGAAAAGTACAATCTTATTAAAATAACAAAAGTAAAAAATATAATATAGTAAACACATAAAACAGTATCACAGTCATCAAATATTATGTACATAGGCTTATGTGCTACACTTTTATACTGGCAGTACAGGTTTGTTTACACCAGCACCACTACAGCCACATAAGTAATGTGTTGAGTTGCAACAGCTATGACATCACTAAGCAGTATGAATTTTTCAGCTCCATAATAATCTAATAGGACCACATCGTTTATGTGGTGTGCTGATCAAAATGTCTGTATGCAGTGCATGAATGTAATATATATGTGGATGATTGTAATATATATGTGGATGATTATCACCATTAAGGCTATGTAAGCACAAATATCTCAGAAATAATGAGGATCATAAAATGTTTTATTTTTTTATTTTTATTTATTTTTTTTTTGTATTTTTCTGAAGCTGGAAACGGGGAGAGACAGTCAGACAGACTCCCGCGTGCGCCCAACCAGGATCCACCTGGCACGCCCACCAGGGGCGACGCTCTGCCCACCAGGGGGCGATGCTCTGCCCCTCTGGGGCATCGCTCTGCCACGACCAGAGCCACTCTAGCGCCTGGGGCAGAGGCCAAGGAGCCATCCCCAGCGCCCGGGCCATCTTTGCTCCAATGGAGCCCCGGCTGTGGGAGGGGAAGAGAGAGACAGAGAGGAAGGGGGGGGTGGAGAAGCAAATGGGCGCTTCTCCTATGTGCCCTGGCAGGGAATCGAACCTGGGTCCCCCGCACGCCAGGCCGATGCTCTACCACTGAGCCAACCGGCCAGGGCCAAGGATCATAAAATGTTTTATAAATTATTCAAACTAATGAAAATATTTTACAGTTCACTAGCAAAATACTTACAGTTCTTGAATGAAAAATATTATATATTATGTAAAGGGTTGTTTATACTATTGATTCATTTTTGTATATTTTAAAAATTTCCATAATAAAGAGTTTTAAATATTTTTACATTCTTAGGAAGTATTAGTTTCTGTATTCAGAAATACTTGTCACAATTGGGAAAGGGAAAGATTATTAAAAATACTATTATCCCATTAACTGGTTAGTAATTTGGGAAAGAAAAAATATCTACTTAGATCATTCTCTTTCCATAACCCATGCTTAAAATACCCCAAATTGACAAAAAAAAAATTGATCATACAATTATCTAGAGAAAAGCAAACTATCAGATTTCTAAAAAGGGGTTAAGTTTCTAATCAGATATAACTTTTGAAATCAGAGAAGACAGTGCAGTGCCCATTTCAAATTTCTGTATAGTACAAAATGTAACCAAAATAAAATGAGTTGCAACAAATTCGACAGTTTATTTTTCTATTTATTTTCTTATTAACTGAGAGGCAGATAGGTAGACAGACTCCCCCATGTGTCCTTACTGAAATCCACCCAGCAAGTCCCCTATGGAGCAATGCTCTGCCCATCGGGGTCCCCTGATCCACTGCTCAGGCTACTTATTTTAGCACCTGAGATGAGGCCATACAGCCATCCTCAGCACCCAGGGCCAACTTGCTCAAATTATTCAAGCCATGGCTTCAGGAGAGGAAAGGGGGTGGGGAGGAGAAGGGGTGGAGAAGCAGATAGTCACTTCTCCTGTGCACCCTGACCCAGAATTGAACACGGGACGTCCACACACCAGGCTGATGCTCTACTGTTGAGCCAACCGGCCAGGCCTAAAATTTGACAATTTATTTATAATTGTATCAAACTGACTGAGTACACTCATATGCACATATATACATACTAATAATCAAAAAAAGTAAATGAACTTAAGGACAGAGAATAGTAACAAAATAGCATTAAGAAATCAAAGGAAAATATAAAATAATAATGCATTACTTCTACCACTAAATTTTTTTAACCAACTCTTTTCTCTCATTATAAGGTGTAGACTTTTTATAGAAGTTTGAAAACTTCATAAAAATAAAAATGAAAGTAATTCCAAAACTCTCCAACTTGAAGAAAAATTACTTTTAAAATATGTACATATGAATATTCATATTTGATATGTGGAATTCTAAATGAGCAAAACTTTCAAACGTCAGTAAGATTAACAATTTCCAATAATAGTAAGAGAACAATATGCTCCTATAAATCTCGTTGTACTACTGTACCACTCATTTGGAAATATGCACTTCTTTCATTCAACAAATTATGTTCTTACTATACGCTAAGTATTGTGCTAAATAGTGTGGATACAATAAAAATTAAACCCACTTCTCAAGAAATAATGATATTAAAGAATTATAAGTGCTATGATAGAAGTATGCAAAAAACAAATGAATCTCAAAATTATCTTGTGTATTGGGTACTTAATGCAGTGTACTTTCCACTATCTTACATTAACAGTGAAACTTACTTTATTATCATTGCTAAACATTGTGAGGTAAGAAAAAGAGGAAAAAAAAGAAGGCAGGCTCTATATAAAATCATATCTATCTACTCTCCTTATACATTGTCTCTCTTCTTGAAATCATGTTAAATTATAAACACCGAAATACAATGATCCTAATTATATAATTCAATTACTTTTGGAAAAATTTTTAAAGCTACATGAAAATGTTTACTGTAATGTTTTTATATCTTTGAAATTGTAGGATTACTCTACAATGTCCATATTCACTGGATAATACTACCATAAAAATAAATGAGGTGCGAAGATCTGGAAACAGCCCAAGTGTCCGTCAGAGGACGAGAGAATTAAAAAGCTTTGGTACATGTATACTATGGAATACTACTCAGCCATAAGAAATGATGACATCGGATCATTTACAACAACATGGATGAACCTTGGTAACATTATACTGAGTGAAATAAGTAAATCAGAAAAAACTAAGAACTATATGATTCCACACATAGATGGAACATAAAAATGAGACTCAGAGACATGGACAAGAGTGTGGGGGTTATGGGGCATGGGGGAGGAGAAGGAGGGGGATGGGGGAGGGGAGGGGCACAAAGCAAACCAGTTAGAAGGTGACAAAAGACAACTGGACTTTGGGTGATGGGAATGCAGCATAAGCAAATGGCAAAATAACCTAGAGCTGTTTTCTCTGAACATATGTACCCTGATTTATCAATGTCACCCCATTAAAATTAATCAAAAAATAAAATAAAAATAAATGAGGTCAAATCCACATGGATTATGAAAAATCTTTATTATATGTTAACTAAATGAAATAGAATAGGAAATAGTAAATATGCCATGATTACAAGTAATTAAAATGTACACATGAAAAAAATCATATTTTCCCCTATTATTTATATTAAAGTGTCTTAAATTGATTCGGGAGAGAGATAATTTTAGTCTTAGCAATGTAAGATTATGAAAATTTTGGCAAATGGTCTAACACTAACCATAAGTGCACAAAATATCAGAGACATTAATCACGTAACATAGATAAGCTTTTAAAATACCTTGTTTCCCTACTGACACAAATATATTGCAATAACATTATAAGTCCCACTACACAAACTATCTATACAACAAAGTATATTTATATACTTTCAAGTCTCGATTACACTATTATCCTGTACAATATTTAAAGCAGTAAAGTTCAAATAGTAATTTAAACAATAAAATTAAAACATTAAGCCAAAAAATTTTAAGAAACCAAATCTATTTTTTTTTTAAGTGAGAGGCAGGGAGGCAAACAGACAGACTCCCACATGTGCTCTGACAGAGATCCCAGTAAGCCCACTATGGGGTGATACTCTGCCCATCTGAAACCGTTGCTCTGTTACTCCGCAATAGAGCTATTTTAGCACCTGAGGCAAGGCCATGGTGCCATCCTTAGCACCCAGGGCCAACTTGCTCAAACCATTTGAGCCATGGCTGCAGGAGGGAAACAAAGAAAGAGAGTAAAAGGGGGAGAAGTAGAGAAGCAGATGGTTGCTTATCCTGTGTTCCCTGACCAGGAATCAAACCGGGGACTTCCACACACCGGGCAGACGCTCTACCACTGAGCCAACTGGCCAGGGCCAACACATTTTTATTAAACATTTTAAAGCATTATATTCCAGTTTTTGGTC